>NW_027615438.1:0-43016 GCF_965212315.1 Lampetra planeri | reverse complement strand
GGAGATCCCCCAGGACATCATTCGTCGTCTCATTAGGAGCATGCCCCGACATTGTCAGGCATGCGTACAAGCACGTGGGGGTCACAAAAACTACTGAGAAACATTTTGAGTTGCTACAATGACATTTTGGCAAAATGGACCAGTCTGCTGCATCATTTTTTCACTTTCATTTTTGGGGTGTCTTTGATTCCCCCCTCTATAGGGTGATCATTTTCATTTCTATCCAATTATGTGGCATCATTTTGTTACTAATACATCACCTACTCATTGTCAGGAAAGATATTCAAGATAATTTTTCCCCCCGTTTAGATCTGAAGTGTTCCCTTAATTTTTTTGAGCAGTGTATATGATCTGAAAATGTATTGGCTGTGTTTGTTCTCCTTTTCATGTGTAGAAATGCTCATTGTTTGGGGGTTATTTGATATATTGTCGCTAAAGTGGCTCCCCCCTTTCACTTTGCTCTGCTTATGTGGCTCTTGTATGAAAAATAGTGAGGATCACTGCTTTAGAACATCACCTCTGACCTCACGGGACAGGAGCTGCTGAGGGGACCCTCCTTCCTGTCCCCCTCTACACTTCACATTTCATACTAGATCCTCCCTGATGAGATCAGAAGACAAAACTGACTCTTCATACTGGAGCTAAATGAAATAGATATAACTTCAGTAATGAAGTTTGAACAAACATTGCAATGACGATCAAAGCTGCTTCCTTTCAAAGAACATCGACAACATTAGAGCAGTATAGAACAAACTTTCCCTGGAGTAAGGAACTCTTTTTATGTCCTTCAAGCTGGAGCTAACCCAGAAACCTAAGGAACACTGTTGGTCCTCTATAGTCTTCTTTTCTACCAACTGAGCTATTGAAGGCAGCGAACTGCTCATGTTAACATGTGAATATATTTTTAGTCTGAAATCACATTTCATAACACTGAAAAAGAACTCAGTGAACAATGAACTAAAACAACACAATGTTTTATTTGGATTTTTTTTATATTAAGATGTCAGTCTTTCTTACAGTTTCAAGTTAGTAGGTTACTAAGGATGGAGAGATTCACCAATTTGAGTCGGTGGTCCAATACAGATGTTTGCAATGTGACTGCACCAGTAGCTTCAATGTGCATCAGATACAGCTGCTGGGTAACTGCGCAATGTATCAGTAAAACCCATGGTTACATCGGTTTATACATAGTTTATCTCCTCTGCACCCGTGTTTTTGAGGCGCCTTGAATGCACCATCATCATCAAGGCATGGTTTCCACCACAGATACATCAAAGATGCAATAATAATCCATTTCTAATGGATAAAGCCTTGGCCTGGATGAGAGGTCATCAGGTGGGGCCCAGCCTTCTTTAAGTGTTTCGACCTTCAACCACAACACTCTCCAGCTGGTGGGTCGGCAGTGATTGGCCAAATCTCTGCCCCTCTCGTCCAGGTTTCCAGCTATTGTCCTCTCTTTTATGCCAGAGCCAACAGGAGGCTCTCTCTACCGCTTCTCCCAACCTACGAATGGCTGTTATCCTCAAGTGACCTCTCTCCCCGACCTTTGTCATCAGATTCCACACTGATTGGTCTGGAAATCCTTGACATCCAACTTCCACAGTCATCAGCCATGTTGTCCACCCCTTGTCCCGGCAGTCCTGGACAAGTTGTTGGTACTTAGTTTTCTACCTCTCTGCCACTTCCTCGCAGCCCTCCTCCCACGGGACAGTTCCACCCGGATGATTCTCGTTGTTCCATGTTTCTCTCAATATTTCCAGTAGTCTATGGCAGTGTTTCCCAACCCTGCGTCTACACACTGATTCAAACCCACAGCTTGTTTTCATACCAGTTTAGGGAAATCCTACCTTGAGCCAGACCTTGCAACCGTTTATGTATAAAAAAGGGTAGGGAATTACAAGCAGGAGCTTCTTGCTACTTCTTTCGGACAGTTAGATCTGCACCTCTTCCTTTTACTTTTGTTTTCATGACATTCAATTCAATACAATTCAACTTTATTTCTAAAGCCCAACATCACAATTTAAAATTTTCTCGATGGATGATCCACGCATTGCTACACCCTCTGTCCTAAACTCTCAATCAGGGTGAGGAAAAACTGCCCAAAGTGATGCCATTTTGAATTATTAATGGTGATGACATTACTAGTGTTTCCCAAAACTTGAAACACAGGTTTTAGATGTCCTACACATCTGACGGAAATGAACACTCATTGAAGCTCTGCAGAGGCCTGAAAACCAGTTGTGTAACACTGCCCTAGACTACTGAAGACAGAGAGAATTTGTTTATATACTTCACACTGACGGTCAATGCTGAAACCCGGGATTGAACCAGGGACCTTTAGATCTTCAGTCTAACGCTCTCCCAACTGAGCTATTTCAGCAAATACATCATGTCCCCTTTGCCAAGTCCACTTATGTGGGCAGAGTATGTTGTCTGTTACTTTTCCAGGAAAAAGCCAAAATGGGCCAAAATACGGGAAGAAATCTAACATATAACAAAGAACGTGAGAAAGAGGCATGACTTAAGACTGGATATGACCTGAGGTGTTACCATCGGAGTTACACCTGAGGTGAGGTGCAATCTTATACACGTTATTTTCATTTCATGTTTCATGAATAATCTAGCTTTTAGATGGTGAGTTGATGTTAGCTAATGCTAGCATCAAGTTACCGTTGACTCAAAAGTTGTTCATATAATGATAATCTACAAAATTCACTGTGATATATTTTCATCTGTTTGCACTGAGATCCAACAGCAGCTTTGTGTGTGTGTGTGTGTTTGACATTAATTAACCAATTAACCATTAATTGTAAATACATGTTCATTGACAATGAATGAATTACCTACAGTTGAAATGGTAAATGATTTCACTTTCACTAAATATCAAATAACTATTATTGGCCAGATCCGGCTCCTCCCCTCCTTTTATGTGGCCCTCGAGAACTTACTTTTTTTATAATTCTATGCTGCTGTTCTAAGTTCCAAGTGTTACCATTGTTGTTGCATTTGTTCCTTTTCGGTTTTATGTTGAAGTAGCTATGAAATAGAAAGAAAAGATGAAATATTGAAGATGGTCATGTGATCAATACACATTTAATTTGCCCACCTTGCTGGTGCCAATGCCTTCAGGCGTGTTGCTGGGAGGATATGATAGGACATATGTGAGGATCAAGCCACTGCAGCAAATAAGGAGGACTACCTGAACAGGTAAGGTGGATACAAATCATCACTTCACACAGAGATATAGTGCCCAACCTCATGTAAACTATTGTAACTTATTTTTATTTACTTTTCTTTGTTGACAGGAAACTTTTCCACTCCATTCAGCTGCAGGTGCTTTGTGATTGCAAAGGACGCTTCATTAATACATTCACAGGTATGGATGGAAATCAGTGTTGTACAACAAATATGTAACACTCATTTTCATCCAAGTAATGTTGTGAATAATGTTTTTTCTACAAATATGAAATTGGTTGCCCAGTCCAGTGGAAAATGTCAACATAATGCTAAAACAATAGGTTGTTGTGGCCGAGTGGTTAAGGCGATGGATTTGAAATCCATTGGGGTCTCCCTGCGCAGGTTCGAATCCTGTCAACAACGCTGCTTTTGGTGGTGGCTCTGGTGGAGTGCAGACACTGGCACTTCAAGTTACTTGTTACTGTTTTAAAATGTACTGATTAGTTGAAATTCGTAGTAAGATTCCTGAAACATTCAGAACTTGATATGGATGGTGTATACTATATTTTTTTCTGTGTTGCAATTCCAATGACACCCCACTAAATGTCGGATGCCCAACTAGATGTCCAGTTTTTATATAGTTCACCTTTCACCTTTAACTTTTCGGCCATTTGAGTGTGCATAGTTGTAGCAATAACCCAGTTTTTGTTCATGGGCAACAAAGGGGATCTTTTAGATTCAATGGATCATGTCTCTGCGCACAATGGAAACAGGCAACAAGCCTCAGGAGCTGAGGCTGGGACCCAATGATGCTGGATTCTGCATGTAACGTCTCCAAAGTGGGTTGTTCTCCAGATGTTTGGTCCTGCCGATAGCGCTTCCTGATCAGCGACTCAGTGCAACTCGCCAGTGGTTCCTTAGCTGGTG
The DNA here is from genome assembly GCF_965212315.1 of Lampetra planeri. Taxonomy (NCBI): domain Eukaryota; kingdom Metazoa; phylum Chordata; class Hyperoartia; order Petromyzontiformes; family Petromyzontidae; genus Lampetra; species Lampetra planeri. Next base: position 38,912 of record NW_027615438.1, on the reverse strand, counting down.
ATTGGCTGATGGTGCTGGAGGCTTCAGATGCAGTTTGGACTGCAGGTGGCTCAGAGTTTGGGTCAAAAGTTCTGGGTAACGATCTGACAAAAATGATTCCTGGTTTGTGGAGAGGAATGAGAGTACAGAACTCTGGTAAAAGGACAAAGGAGTGCTCAAGGAAAAATGTTGGAAAAGCTCTGCTCTCAAGGGAAAAGGACTGCTCCGAAAATGATCTGCTCTGCTCGTAGGACAAAGGGTGTGCTGCCCTTTTATCATGAGAAGAGGTGGTTTCAGATCACTCATCACTATGCATGAATTGGTCAAGTGTCCAATCACACCTCAAGTAACAAGTTAGAGGAGGAGATACTAGTTGTAATTTACGACTGGCGGGCTCGGTGCCTGTACCAGCCCCCAGGAGACACACATCTGTGGTTTGGAGCCAACGATTAATCTTTTGTGTTAACGTTCTCCAAACACCATGACCCAATGTGTGAACTCTTGTAAACTACTGGCACAGAATGTATCATGAGGTTAAAGAATAGATATCCTAGTACAACTAGTATAACTAAGCATCATTACTTATCTAACAATAAGAAAGAATCAGGATCTGTGAGAAGATGACATATGAAATGGTTCAAGGATACTAGAATGAACATTCTAGAAGAAAGAACATTGAGAAAAGATGTATTGGCATTACACATTTCACACTGGTGAAGTCTGTAGTAAGGCATTAGAGTACGTCATCAGAAAAGGGGACATTGTTGAACAGCAAACATCAAAACGTCAGTGATTCTAATATCAACCTCAGGTAAACTGGTAGTAAAGAAGTAATGTTCTTCTATACGAGTATATAACATTACCATGAGACACATAATATGTTTAATACATTTGTTAGGTTACAAATGAAACAAAGGGATCTCAGAGTCTCAGTCCTGCTCAGGAATGCAGGAAAAGGTCTGGAGTTCAGTTTGGCCCCCAAAGAAGAGAGTGGGGCAGTTTGAGATTTGTGTCTTTAGAGTCATAAAATGGTTGGGGGGAGGAAGATTCTTCTCCCTGCAAGGTGTTTGTCTCATGACAGCTGTGACATCTTTATGGTTTGATGGCCAGAGAGTGAACTTAGAGGAAGGAGGCCCATAAGGAGGTTCCGTGTTGATGAGAAGTCAGCAGGGGTCATGCTGGTGTGACCTCAGATGGGCTGATTCACAAGTGGTGAGAAAGGAATGTGGAGGAATGATACCAAGCAGGGTGTCCGCTACACAAGCTACAGAACGTACAAATGAGCAATACCCCCAGAGTCTCCCAGGGGGTGAGAGACTTGATAGGATGGAGTCGGCTACGATAAGGACAGTGAGTGGAGTCGGCTACGATAAGGACAGTGACACAGACGCAGAAAAGGCTCAAACAAACCACCTTGACTGGGGAGGCATGGGAAGTGAAATGCAATTGCGGAAAGATCTGCAAAGGTGTCAGAGGGCTCAAAATCAGAGCAAGACCAAGGACAAAGCCAAGTGTGGACAAGGACGGACGCATGCACACCACACAGACGAGCGGACTGTTGAGATGCAGGAGAACCCTAGACAGGAAGTAAGCAACAGTCCTAGAGATCGCTCAGTGCCTGCAGTCTACCAAGAACACACAAGGACAACCTCAGATTCCATTCCAGAAAGCCCACTGCTGCCAACAAAGGAAAGAATCAAGTGGCCTAAGATGAGTGAGACCAAGGAGTGGTCAATGCTCGATGAAGATCTGGACATGGTGCTTGAAGCGGTTGAAGCAGGATCAGCAGAAAGGAAGGTGTATTCACTCACAGCCATCACCTATAACTTGGCAAGAGAACAGTTTGGAACAGTGCCAAGGAGAGAAAACAAATCCAGAACCAGAAAAGCAGGACAACAGAAGAGAAAGAAAGGGGATTCTCCGGGTGTCTGGAGCATACGAGGGTCCTCAGCCAACTTATCCCAGAAGCAAAGGAGAAGAAAGGCAACCTAACAGTGGTCTGGCTTGATTTTGCGAATACATATGGGTCAATTCCTCAAAACTTGAGCCAAGTGGCTATGAACCAGTACCACATCCCACATCACATCCAGGGGATGGTCACCAACTACCTGGGAGACATCAAGCTACGATTCCAGTCAGCTATGTTTACAACAAAGTGGCAGCGGGAGTCACGTGGGACCAACGGCAAAAGATGGTAGCACACTGAGAGAGCTCCTGACAGGCAAAACACAATATGCTGTAAGTAATACACGTTGTCTGTAGTTATAATTTAAGGATCCTACACGTAACAAATAACGTTTGGGAAATAGATAAAGTGAACACTTCATTTTCATAAAGCTTCCTGACACCGGGAAAATGGGACCTAAGAGGCTTTGCAAAACCCCAACCGCCGCTCAACCATCAACTTCTGGAACTGATCCAGACGACGAAATACAAGGAATCGAGCGAATTCTACTTGAAGAGCTTCGCAAGTTTAAAGAAGACATAAAGGAGATGAAAGAAGACATAAAGGAGATGAAAGAAGACATGAGGGAGATGAAAGAAGACATAAGGGCAGATATCGCATCATTTAAAGGTACGGTGGAAGCGCTGAAGTCTTCTATACAAACCATGGAGAAGTGGAAAGAAGTCACTGAACAGCGCATTACAAGAGTAGAAGACGCAAATGTGGCGATCTGGAGAAAAGTGGGAGAAAGTGATGAAAAAGCGGAGGCATATGCCAAGAAAGTGGAAGCGATCAGGGAGGAGATGGAGAAATATAAGCGGAGGAACAACGTCCGATTGGTGGGGCTGAAAGAAGGCAAAGAAAATGCGGATGGATTGGTGAAGTGCGTGGAGAAGATTCTTCTGCAAGGTTTCGAACTGTCAGAAGACAAGAAAAGGGATTTATTTGAAGCCACGAAACACGGAAATACGACCGGGCATAAACACAAACCAAGGTACGCGGGAGCAAGCTCTACCGGAAAAACGCTAACTAAGGGAGGACACGGAGCTAAAGGGACGGTCAGACGAATAACAAAAGAAGGCTAAGCAAACTAACTAAGGGACAAGGATAACAAACTAAGGAAGCTAACGGAAAGAGTCTCTCACAGGAGCTAGGCTAAACGTCATACGGAGCTACCGTGGGTTGGCTACCGGGTTCAACAGGAGACAGGTTCATGCGGAGCGGAGCTGGGAATGCCGGGGTCCGGGGATGACGGTATTGGCAGGAGGGATTCAGGTCGACAGGTAGGTTTTACGGCCCGGCGTCGGGTCGTAGACTGAGGCTGCTTAAGTAGCCACACCTCGCCGCAGCTGAGTGGAATGCACCACACCTGCGAGACAGAGAGGGAGAGAGAAAAGAGGGAAAGGGGAGGAGGACTGCCACTAGGCGGGGCCAGAGGCGGAGGGCGTGACACCTTCAAAATTGAACGTGTGCATCGGGGGGCCGTAAAGTTCCAGAGCCAGGTGACGCACCGAGAACCGCACTGATACGGTTCCTACGCCCGGCTGCCCGAGACGCGGTGCTTCGGAAGGCGCGAGAGAAGCGCGGAATCCAGTGGGAGGATTGTAAGCTGTCATTCTTCGAGGATGTAAGCCGAGAAGTGATGGGAAAGAGGAAGGAGTTTCTCCCTCTGAAGAAGAAACTCGAAGATCTCGGCGCAAACCGAAGCTGTTCTACCCCGCAAAGCTTCTCATCACTTGGAAGGGGAGAAGAAGGTGCTCCGCAACATCAAGGAGGCTGAGGAGTTTCTACAAAACCAGAAGACTAAATAATAATAACATCTACTACTGAATGTAATGAAGACGTGTGTGTAAAACTTTGGATTGGAGGTAACTTTTGTGTTTTGCTTATGGGAGAGTCTGAGGTTACTGCCGATAACAGTCAGCGAGTTTCACAGACCAAGAGCATCAGCTTTAATAGGAGGGAGGGGGCCGTGGGTTGCCTAGCAACATTAGTTGCTGATATGCAGGTGCTTTCCACCGAAAGGAGGCAGACCACAGTAGTTAGGGGTTGGCACAGCAACATAGGGAGCTGGGCTGTATTTGGGATGTGTTTGTTAAGGGGTATAACACTGAGACAGCAAGTTGGAGACGGGGGGACAGGGTGACCATATGGTACCATCTCAGGATACAGTATTGGTCAAATGGGTAGTCACAGGCAACAGCAGTCACAGCATACTAGTGAAAAAGTGAAAAGATGGGCAATATGTCAATATCATATCATGGAACATAAATGGAAGTGGAAGTCATGTTAAAAGGAGGAAGATAATGGCATATTTGAAATCCAAAAGGGCAGATATTGTATTTATACAAGAGTCACATACAGCAGGAGAAGAAGAGGCAATGAAATTTAAAAAAAGGATGGGTAGGAGAAGTATATCACAGTTCTTATCGGAGCAATCGGAATGGTGTGATGATCCTGGTGAATAAAAACCTAAGTTTTGTCATGCTGAAACAACACAAGGATAGGGAAGGTAGATATATTTGTATTGAGGCATTAGTAAATGGTGTACGTATAGTACTATGCAATATATATGCCCCTAACAAGGAGGAGCCCGACTCTTCCATGAAATCAACAGAAGATTAGGAAATCTGGAAGGACAGGTCATTGTCGGGGGGTGACTGGAACCAGGTTTGGGATGGGATAATTGATAAAAGTAAAACAGATGGGAAAACATCGTATAGAGATAGAGCAGCAATCCACATGCTGGCAGAGGATTTGAGGCTGGTGGATATATGGAGACTGGTGAACCCACGGGAAAGAGAATATACATTCTACTCCCACCGCCACAAATGGCATTCAAGGATTGACTTCCTTTTAATATCTGACACTCTAGTAGACTCAGTGGTTGATTGAGATAGGCGCCATCGCACGTACTGACCACGGGGCCGTAGAATTGCACATAGACCTGAATGTAGACAAGGCCAAGAAGGGAAGATGGAGAATGAACACGATGTTACTACAAAATGAACATTTTAGTACTAGGTTAGCGGAAGAACTTCAAGCTTTTTCAATACGGGATCTACAGACAAACTATCCTCTGTATGGTTTGTCTGTAGATCCCCGTATTGATATCAAAAAGCTTAGAAGTTCTTCCAGCTAACTTAGTACTAAAATGTACTAAAGCAAGAAAAACTGGAGAGAGACATATGCAACATGGAAAAGGAGCTGGCTAAGAGATACTCAGACAATTTATATAATACATTATGTAACTTAAAGTTCAATATGCTCAATATGCGCAATATGCTTTATTCAGCTTAAAACAAATTTTTATGAGGGAGGAGAGAAAGGTGGTAGACTGTTGGCCAGACAGCTTAAACAGAAGGAGAATTCCAATAACATCCCAATGATAAAAAGAGGTAGTGAAATACTTACGTCTTCCTGGGACATTGATAGAACATTTGAAACCTTTTATAAGTATTTGTATACCTCAACTTGCACACCCACATCTGATGAGATGAATGCATTTTTCTCGAACCTGCAATTACCGACTATTTCGAACTGCCAGAGAAATAGGATGGAGGCCCCCATAACTGAGGAGGAGATCAGAGCCACTATCCAAGCAATGAAAACAGGGAAATCACCAGGTCTGGACGGCCTACCCGTTGAATACTACAAGAAGTATATTGATATTACATAAGGTGTATATGGAGGCGTTTGAGTTGGTTCACTCCCCGATACGTTTAATGAGGCATTAATTTCATTGATACCTAAAAAGGACAGAGACGGGTCGGACCCAGCCAATTACAGACCAGTGAGTCTGCTGGGGGGTGGACTGTAAGATCTTGACAAAAACCCTGGCATCAAGACTAGAACAAATATTGCCAGATATTATAGGTGGGTGACCAGGTGGACTTTGTCAAGAATAGGTCATCAGCAGACAACATGCGAAGACTTATGCACCTAACATGGCTGAATAGCAATAACCCAACCTCAGTGGTGGCTCTGTCACTAGATGCGGAAAAGGCATTTGATAGGGTAGAGTGGGGATTTCTGACATCTGTCATGTCAAAATTCGGTTTTGGAAGGGACTTTCTGTCGATGGATAAAAAATACTATATTCCAAACCGAGAGCAGCTGTGTTTACAAATGGCATTCTATCAGACTTTTTTAGTCTCTCACGAGGAAACCGCCAGGGATGTGTACTCTCTCCATTACTCTTCACAATTTTCCTGGAGCCACTGGCCGTAGCAATACGGGCAGATGAAGGGATCCGTGGAGTATATGCAGGGGGGAGGGAGCACAAATTGTTTATGTATGCCGATGATATACTGGTGGTAATGACAGACCCAAAGAAGTCCCTCCCAAAACTACTGGAAAGTATTGACTCCTACTCTAGACTATCAGGGTACAAGATCAACTGGCATAATTCAGAGGGCATGCCCATCTCAGATACATGCTGTGCTAGCGATATTACACCATTTGGATTCAGATGGGTACCATCAGGTATGAAGTATCTGGGTATTCGTCTCAGTCCAAAAATAGAGGAGATGATACAGTTAAACTGGGACCCAGTCCTCCAAAAAATTAAATTTAATATGGACAAATGGGGAAAATTCAAACTAACGCTATGGGGGAAAATTAATGTAATTAAAATGGTGATCGCACCACAGGTTAACTATGTGTCCATGATGTTACCGATGTGTGTAGCACCACGATGGTTTAAGCAATATGATGCCATTGTCAAGGACTTTTTGTGGGACAAGAAAAAGCCAAGAATAAATATCGAGAAAATGTGGGCCCCAAGGGAAATAGGAGGAATGGCCCTCCCGACCTGAGACTATACAACTTGGCGTTTGAAATGACGAGACTTGCCAAATATTGGAAGGGAACAGACACAAAACTGAGCTGGATTCAAACTGAAATGGAACTTCAGAGTCCCTTCACCCCGCTGGATGCACTGTCACAAGGTCCACCCACCAGTGGACAAGAACATCTCCCAATACTGACCTACTCAAAGGAGGTCTGGAAAGAAAGTCCACAAAAGGTGCAGAACACTACATCTAAAGCAAATGTATGCCTCACTGTGGAATAACCCAGCCATATGTATTGGGAAGAAAACAGTTTTTTGGAGACAATGGTTTCGAAAGGGAATCTGCAAAATAAGTGATTTAATTGTGAATGGAGAATTTATATCATTTTCAGAATTACTGCAAAGGTATGACCTAGAAGAAAAGGGCAACTTTTGGAAATACATTCAAATTAAACACTGTGTTAGAAAAGGGCAATTCGCAGATGAGACGAACCCAGTGAGGGACTTTCTGGACTTACCAGAGACAGGGCATACAGCAGCAGTGTTTTACCGAAACTTCAGCAGGCTAAATAAGGATATCTGCCGGACTCTGAAGACTATTTGGCAGAGAGACTTGGATGGTGAACTAAGTGAGTTGGAGTGGAAGAGGATAATTGGAAACTCAGGAAAATACATCCGGGAGGCTAGAGGGAAGTTTACTCAATATAAGCTAATACACAGGTTCTACGTCACCCCCTCTAGACTCCATAGGATGGGTTTATTACCTGATAATCTGTGTTGGAAATGTGGTACACAGGCAGGGACTTTCCTACATGTTCTATGGGAATGTAGTCTGATACAACCATTTTGGGTAAAAGTATTAGAACATCTAGGAAGGCTCTGGAGCTTGAGATCCCAGTCACTGCCAAGATTATGCTTACTGGGCAACCAATCACAAGTAATGGGAGTGTCCTCAGGTTATGGAAGAGTACATCCCCACCGGACTATAAAAAGTGGATTGAAAAAATGGCAGAAATTGCATCATATGAACAAATGTTAGCGAGAGCCAGTGACAGCGAGGATAAGAGAGGGCTATGGGAACGTTATTTTACCACAAGCTCATAGGAACAACTGGGAAAGAACTGTTGACATTCTATGGTACAGGGCCTGCAGAATTGATTCTGAAGCCCCCTGGCAAGATTTCTTTGACCAGCAACAAATGATGAAATGAAATGTGATTGGATGAGGGTATTTGGTTGAAAATACACGTTTGGAAGCAGCGCAACCAAGGGAAAAGCTATGAAAGGAAAGGAACCGACCATTAGGAATTATTTAATACGTATTCATGGAAATTATAATTAACATAAGTCTGTTATTCAGATAATGTTTAAGCCTGCAGTGAAAGCCTTGAAGGCCCTGACAGCCCACAATTGGAATTTGGCCTTGGTGAACAAATCTTGACAGCCAAATGTTACACAACCCTCAAGTATCTCTGATGAAACCAGAATTTTATGACAATGAAGGAAATGCAAAAAACAAAACTTGATCACGCTGTTGATCACGCTGTTGCATTAACCAATCAGATTGTGAGTTGAGGACCCCAAGGCCTTCTAGCAGGCATATGGTGATGTCATCATATTCATTCCCTCTGATTGGACAGTCATAGACTGTGTAAACCAGAGATAGCAAACGACACCTGTTGGAGTTGAATGCGCAAAAAATATAGTTGAATTGATTAAATAGCCGCTTTGTCAACCTACAAGCTTTTTTCAAGACAGACTTTTCAAAAACTGGATATAAGCTTTTATGCAACAGGGTTACAGATAAGTTTAAAAAAAATTACTAGGGGGGAGCCATGAGAAGTTTCGTCATTATGAGCCTGTAAGATCAACTTGAGGAGGTGGTATACAGTAGCTGTGCCTAAATATTGCATGAATGACTCTGTATTGGCATTTATATGTAGGTACCATATACCAGTGACCCACCCACCCAACGGAATTGTCTCTAAGTGCAAAATAAAAAGAAATACAATTAATAAAAATGTATTATTAAGTGTTGGAATCACATGTCATAAGTGTTGACAAAACAACATATCACAATAGCATATCATTCTTAACATACGTCATACGACATGTTACTGTGACGTCCCTGGAGATCTGTGGAGAGTCCTGGTGAAAAAGCTGATTATTAGAACAAACAGTAGCATTCCCCCCTCCTTGAACCGCCACCTTACCGTGGTGGAGGGGTTTGAGTACCCGAATGATCCTAGGGGCTAAGTTGTCGGGGGTTTTTATGCCCCTGGTAGGGTCTCCCAAGGCAAACAGGTCCTAGGAGACGGGTCAGACTAAGAGCGGTTCAGAATGCCCCAATGAGAACAATTTTAAAATCAAGAACACGCACATCGCCCGGATAGGCGTCACAGGGGCCCCACCCTGGAGCCAGGCCTGGGGTTGGGGCTCATGGGCCAGCGCCTGGTGGCCGGGTCTCTGCCCACGGGACACAGCCGGGTACAGCCCGAAGAAGCAACGTGGGCCCGCCCTCACAGGAAGGCTCAGAAGGGGCCGGTGCAATGTGGTTTGGGTGGCGGCCGCGGGCGAGGGCCCCCGGCGACCCAAACCCCGGACAACGACTCTGGCTATGGGGAGATGGAATGTCACCTCGCTGGGGGGGGAAAGAGCCCGAACTTGTGCGGGAGGCTGGAGATAGTCCGGTACTGGCTAGAGATAGTCGGGCTCACCTCCAAGCACAGCTTGGGCTCCGGAACCCATCTCCTTGAGAGAGGTTGGACTCTACTATTATTCTGGAGTTGCCCGCGGTGAGAGGCGACGGGCTGGTGTGGGCTTGCTCATAGCTCCCCAGCTTAGTCGCCATGTGTTGGAGTTTTCCCCATTGAGCGAGAGGGTCGCTTCCCTTCGCCTTCGGGTGGGGGGACAGGTGTCTCACTGTCGTGTCGGCCTATGGGCCGAACAGCAGTGCAGAGTACCCGGTCTTCTTGGAGGCCCTGGGGGGAGTACTGGAAGGTCGTTCTCCTGGGGGACTTCAACGCCCACGTGGGCAGCGACAGTATCACCTGGAGGGGAGTGATTGGGAGGAACGGCCCCCCTGATCTGAACCCGAGTGGTGTTCTGTTATTGGACTTCTGTGCTAGTCACAGTTTGTCCATAACAAACACCATGTTCAAGCATAAGGGTGTCCATAAGCACACGTGGCACCAGGACACCCTAGGCCGGATGTCAATGATCGACTTTGTAGTTGTGTCATCTGGCCTCCGGCCGTATGTCTTGGACACTCGGGTAAAGAGAGGGGCGGAGCTGTCAACTGATCACCACCTGGTGGTAAGTTGGATCCGCTGGCCACGGGGGAAACCGGACAGACCTGGCAGGCCCAAAAGAACAGTTCGGGTTCGCTGGGAACGTCTGGCGGAACCCAACGTCAGAGGGGTCTTCCACTCCCACCTCCGGGAGAACTTCGACACCTCCCGAGGGAGGCTGGGGACATCCGAGTGGACCATGTTCTCCACCTCCATTGTCGACAGCAGCCGCTCGGAGCTGTGGTCGCAAGGTCTCCGGTGCCTGTCATGGCGGCAACCCCCGAACCCGGTGGTGGACACCGGAAGTAAGGAATGCTGTCAAGCTGAAGAAGGAGTCCTATCGGGCCTGACTGGCTCGTGGGACGCCTGAGGCAGCCGACGGGTACCGGCAGGCCAAGCGCACCGCCGCCCGGGCAGTTGTGGAGGCAAAAAACTCAGGTCTGGGAAAGGTTCGGGGAGGCCATGGAGGAGGACTATCGGTTAGCCTCGAAGAGATTCTGGCAAACCGTCCGGCACCTCAGGAGAGGGAAGCAGTGCTCCACCAACACTGTGTACAGTGGAGGTGTGGAGCTGCTGACCGCGACTGGGGGATATTGTCGGGCGGTGGAAGGAGTACTTCGAGGATCTCCTCAATCCCACTGTCATGCCTTCCGTAGAGGAAGCAGAGGCAGAGGACTCAGAGGCTGGTTCGTCCATCACCCAGGCTGAGGTCACCGAGGCAGTTCAGAAGCTCCTCAGTGGCAAAGCACCTGGGGTGGATGAGATCCGCCCTGAGTACCTCAAGTCCCTGGATGTTGTAGGGCTGTCGTGGCTGACACGTCTCTGCAGCATCGCATGGCAGACGGGAAACAGTGCCTCTGGATTGGCAGACTGGGGTGGTGGTCCCTCTTTTCAAAAAGGGGGACCAGAGGATGTGTTCCAACTATCGTGGGATCACACTCCTCAGCCTCCCTGGGAAAGTCTATTCGAGGGTACTGGAGAGGAGAATTTGACCGATAGTCGAACCTCGGATTCAGGAGGAACAATGTGGTTTTCGTCCTGGCCGTGGAACAACGGACCAGCTCTACACCCTCACCAGTGCTCGAGGGGTCATGGGAGTTTGCCCAACCAGTCCACATGTGTTTTGTGGACTTGGAGAAGGCGTTCGACCGTGTCCCTCGTGGCATCCTGTGGGAGGTACTCCTAGAGTATGGGATCGGGGGCCCTTTGCTAAGGGCTGTACGGTCTCTATACGCCGGGGAGTAGGAGCTTGGTTCGTATTGCCGGTAGTAAGTCGGACCTGTTCCCGGTGCATGTTGGTCTCAGGCAGGGCTGCCCTTTGTCACCGGTTCTGTTCATTATTTTCATGGACAGAATTTCTAGGCGCAGCCAGGGACCAGAGGGGGTCCTGTTTGGGAGCCACCGGATTTCATCTCTGCTTTTTGCGGATGATGTTGTCCTGTTGGCTCCTTCGAGTCAGGACCTTCAGCATGCGCTGGGGCGGTTCGCAGCCGAGTGTGAAGCGGTTGGGATGAGAATCAGCACCTCCAAGTCCAGAAAAAGGTGGCTTGCCCCCTCCGGGTTGGAGGGGAGTCCTTGCCTCAAGTGGAGGAGTTCAAGTATCTTGGGGTCGTGTTCACGAGTGAGGGAAGAAGGGAGCGTGAGATTGACAGGCGGATCGGTGCAGCGGCCGCAGTAATGCGGTCTGTGTACCGGTCCGTCGTGGTGAAGAAGGAGCTGAGCCGAAAGGAGAAGCTCTCGATCTACCGGTCAATCTACGTTCCTACCCTCACCTATGGTCATGAACTTTGGATCATGACCGAAAGAATAAGATCTCGGATACAAGCGGCTGAAATGAGTTTCCTCCACAGGGTGGCGGGGCGCTCCCTTAGAGATAGGGTGAGGAGCTCTGTCACCCGGGAGGAGCTCAGAGTAGAGCCGCTGCTCCTCCACATCGAGAGGAGCGAGCTGAGGTGGCTCGGGCATCTGTATCGGATGCCCCCCTGGACGCCTTCTGAGGGAGGTGTTCCAGGCATGCCCCACCAGGAGGAGACCCCGGGGAAGACCCAGGACACGCTGGAGCGACTATGTCGCTCAGCTGGCCTTGGGAACGCCTTGGGGTCCCCCCGGAAGAGCTAGAGGAGGTGACTGGGGAGAGGGAAGTCTGGGTGTCCTTGCTTGGGCTGCTGCCCCCCGCGACCCGGCCCCAGATAAGCGGACGATGATGGATGGATGGATGGATGGATGGACAGTAGCATTCCTATGAGACATTGGGGAACCTTAAAACAAGATAGGGAAGGATAACACAAGTATAATTGTGCTGTGCTGTGCAAACGTAGGTCTGAATCCCATCCTCATCAATTCAAGTTTTGTTTTTTGCATTTCCTTCATTGTCATAAAATTCTGGTTTCATCAGAGATACTTGAGGGTTGTGTAACATTTGCTGTCAAGATTTGTTCACCAAGGCCAAATTCCAATTGTGGGCTGTCAGGGCCTTCAAGGCTTTCACTGCAGGCTTAAACATTATCTGAATAACAGACTTATGTTAATTATAATTTCCATGAATACGTATTAAATAATTCCTAATGGTCGGTTCCTTTCCTTTCATAGCTTTTCCCTTGGTTGCGCTGCTTCCAAACGTGTATTTTCAACCAAATACCCTCATCCAATCACATTTCATTTCATCATTTGTTGCTGGTCAAAGAAATCTTGCCAGGGGGCTTCAGAATCAATTCTGCAGGCCCTGTACCATAGAATAAGTGTTGATCACGCTGTTGCATTAACCAATCAGATTGTGAGTTGAGGACCCCAAGGCCTTCTAGCAGGCATATGGTGATGTCATCATATTCATTCCCTCTGATTGGACAGTCATAGACTGTGTAAACCAGAGATAGCAAACGACACCTGTTGGAGTTGAATGCGCAAAAAATATAGTTGAATTGATTAAATAGCCGCTTTGTCAACCTACAAGCTTTTTTCAAGACAGACTTTTCAAAAACTGGATATTGTTAAGAAAGGTCGTGCAGCTCCGAAGCTTTTATGCAACAGGGTTACAGATAAGTTGAGCCAGGATAAGCAAGATATCCCAGCATGATCCTTTATCCTACTTTAGTGCAACAGGGCTCTGGCGGACTCCTACACCTGATTCAAATGATCAATCTTAGTGACTCTCTAGAGAAGCCTGATAATGAGCTGTCGATTAAAATCAGGTGTGTAGGAGCAGGTGCCATCAAAAATACATGACAATCACACAGTCAATGGCAGGAAATGATGTATGGACATCTGACATGTCCATACATCATCATCATGTATGGGGTACGATGAAAAAAAAACAAATTCCATTTCATGACGGAGCCTTGTCACTGCCATTTTTTTTTCTAGTCTACAGCTTGCTTTACACTGCATCTCTGTGTCATCACAAGTCATCATCATCATAGTCAGCAAGACCAAACACTTGTCAACAGGGCATCAGCACCCCGGAGAGCTCCATGCTCTCACCTACAGCCCTGAGCTTGGCCCTTCAGAACCACAGATAGCAGCGTCATACGACAAACGGCGACGGATGAGACTGGAACCCCGATCAGGACGGGAAGTGTCCTCCTTCCCAGCTGCAGGGAATCGGCGCTGGATGAGCCGAGGAGACAAAAGGGACGACATAGGACTAGACAGCAAATCAGAATGTAGAGGAAGAGTTCGGGATGTGACATATTCAAATTCATATATCGTATATAAATTCATATATATATCGTTTATAGCAAGTTTATTGCGTGTTCATGCAAAACCATATTGTTCGCAATCACTTCTGTGGACATCTTTGGTTGGGTTCTGATCGAATTTCACCTGTACCACCAACTCACCTCTGACCTCACTGATTTAAAAGACCAGTCCATCGTCTTCACGAGACACTTTCCATACATGTGGTTCAGTAAAGGAAATGTGAACAGTGGCATCTCCACACTTCATTCATCGTGTTTTAGGGTTCCCACTCTTTGTTGAAGAGGGAGATGATATTTTTGCTCTTTGCCCCGATCATATCTAACACAGATCCATCAGATGATTTTATTCAGACTTGAGGTGTCAGGTTCAGTTCTCTGCGTAGCCACTGTTGGATCCAATCTCCTGTTACACTTGTCGGTATGTGTGAGTGGATCCTGCGTGTTCTTTAAAGAAGCGATCGGAGAAATCAATTTTAACCCAGCAGTCACAATATATCTGTGTCATATATTCTAATCCCTGACAAACAAAAAAGTCTCACTGACTAGATTTCCCTGACCCAGTGTGTTTTAATACAAAGTACGAATTATGCAGTTGTATGGCTCTTCTCCTCACTGCCTGTTCTCTGTGGTGATGATGATGTTCATAGGATGTGGCCTCTGCAGCTATCTGACTACTCATCGCATTCAGTTCCTCAGTGTGGAAGCTGTAACTTAAAGTTTGTTATGTTTACTATAGACACATGTTTACAATAGACACAGATGACTGATCTGGTATCTGCCCACCATCAAAAGACTTGTTATCCTTTCTCACTCGAGATTATTTGCTGGCGTCAAACCTAAAGGTTAACAGACCTGGCATGTAGCATTCTTATCTGCTCTACACATGACCTTAATTTAACTGAGAACACATTATTCTGTTCTCCTACTTTGGCTCTTAATAATTAGAATAATGCAATGAATATATAATTAACAAAACAGTTTCATTGGTAATACTTAGTGTATTTAATGAATTATTTGTTAAGAATGATGATCCTGAGTGAATTACTGTACACCACGTACCCTAGACCGTAGGTACGCCCTCGATTTGACACAGTAGCAGTATTCAGGCTTAAATGAGAATCATACCACTAGACCAACTATTTGTATAGTGCCAATTCAGAATGTGCTACAAAATAAATATCAAGTCCAACTCAGTTGACAGATAATGTGTCCCAACAGTGGGAGAAGATTTATAACACATTCCTTTGCCATAGTTGATGTCATCCTGCTCCTACACACCCGACTCAAATCAGCAGCTGGTTGTCAGGCCTCTACAGAACTTCACAGAGACGGAGTCAGGTGAGGTAGGAGCAGGGTGACATCGAAAACCCGCAGGATAGGCGGCCCTCGAGGACCAGCTTGGACACCCCTGCACTATACACTCACAGCCTGTTCAGCAGGTCTGCTTTGATTTTTTATGAACATGACTTGAACCAATATTTGAACAGTTATCCAACATCATGCTTTTCATTATTATGAAACTGCAGCCAACTTTCCATGTTTGATACTATTAAAAATATACAAAATAATGGACCACAGACCTTTTTCTGTTCAAACTGTATTGCTCTTTTGGGTACAATAAAGTGGAATCAGACTATGATTTGAGCGCAACAATAAATCACAAGTCAACATAGAAGTTAAGGTGATGGACTGCTAATCCCTTGTGCTCTGTAATCATAGGAAGGGTCTGTATTCTTTACCAATACACAAGTTCAGAACCTGAAAGCAATTCCATATCTTTTAAATATTTCAATTACTCAATTGGTGAATAGAAATCATCTCCTGACGAAACTGTATGACTCCTCAGCACTGCTTTATGTCTTGAAAGGAACAAAGAACATCTTGTCACTGGCAACCTTGTCTTGTCATCACTTCTGGTTGTGTGCAGTAAACCTAAAGACCAGGAGGAAAAGAGGCTGATAAAGCAATTCCTAACCTGTACTGTGTCTCAAATTGTATACTTCCATACTTATTTTAATTGAATTTTAGGTACACAAGTGCATTAAACTGAATTTCTATGTGAAAATGTAGTGAACTATGCACACTCAAACGGCCGAAAAGTTGAAGGTGAAACGTGAACTATATAAAAATTGTCAGAATACCGACATCTAGTGGGGTGTCCTTGGAATTGCAACACACAAAAAAATCCACAGTCGGGTTGCCACTGCATCAAGCGATCAGTCTGCACCATCCATGTCAAGTTCTGAATCTTACAGCATACAGTAAATATGAATTTCAACTAATCCCCCTTTTAAAACAGTAACAAGTATTATATGAAGTGCCAGTGTCCGGTAGGATGTCGAACAAACGTCCTTCTGCACCGAGGGCATGAGTTAGCAAAGCCCATTGTCTCACTTCAAGCCAGCAGTTTCTGCTTGCATGCATAGCAACATGTAAATCTCCTGAATATCCTCTTCCATGTGACGCAAAGGCAGGCGGTTCTCCGCAGCATTGCAAAAATGGTGCAGGCATGGGCAAACACATCGTCGGGCATTGTTATTTGTAAAGGTGGAAAAAAGTAGAATGAGGACAGAGGCAGGACCCCTTTTAACAGAGTTTATTCCCGGCCGTAATCACACACAGGCTCTACGCAGCTTCAACGTGGTATTGTATAGCAATGGTCTCTTCTTCTATATTTCTGTATAATTGTATGCAACAGATCATTCCATCGAATTCTATGCCACCTATTGATAGACACTTTGTCCATTCAACTTTTACAATGGAAGTTGTATTTTCTATCAGTATGTTCCAATCTTTTTAACCAAAATCATTTTCATTAAATTCATGATCTTGACTGCCTCTTTTGAGTGCAAACATTTCTCTCCTTGCTCTCTGCTTAACCTCTATTTTTTCTGTTTTTTCTTGTTTTTCCTTAATTTGATTAGTAGATTTACCAAGTTAGTTCTTAACTTATTGCACTATTTATATTACAGTTAGTAGTTAATTTATGCACTATATACTTTTTTGTACCGTTTGCACAGTGTGTTGAGAGGTCTGTAATTTAATCTATGCTGTACATCACGAATATATACAGTATATTTGACAATAAAGTTGAATATGACCTCCAACTATCAGAACACTGATTGTGAAAGATGACATTTTTTAGTAACAATCTTTGTTGCTAAAAAACGCATCGTTGACATATGGTCTCACAGAAAACGGCAGTCCTGCAAACCAAAATTCACCGTCTCGAGGTGAATGGGGAAATTAATGGACCCGGTGGTAATCAGAATCAGTGTTAATTTTTTCTGACAGTCGTTGTCTCTCTTCATACAAAATGCAAATACAAGCAGTTAAATAATAAACAAGAAGAAAAAAACACTAAGCGGGCAAACAATACAAAGAATACAATGTATGCACATGTTGTACATGTGTGAACAGGAAAACTGCAGCTATGTATGCCGACTGTCAGTCAGTGCAGATGAATGATTCAGCTGTTGACAATGTGCTTAACTGTTGTCGTTAACTGTTTCCTATGGTGACTGCTGATGGGAAGAAGCTGTTCCTGTGCTGGTTCATCCTTGTCTGCAGGATTGCATAATTCAGTGTTTAATTTGCATCTTTTTTGCTGTATTCTGTTGTTGTAGCAGGTTAAATTAACAAAAGATTAAACATTTTCTAAGTTTATAAGCTATGTTATGTTTTGTGGTTCCAGACATTTTTTTAAAAGAAGAGGGGGCAAAATGGCTCTCCTGATAGTAAAGGTTGCAGACCCCTGTACTAGATCCTCCCTTGTGAAGTCAGGAGGCACAATTGACACTTTATTCTGGAGCAAAATAAAATTTAAAAAAAATAAAAATTTAAAAATAAAATAAAAAGTCAGAGTAAGAAGTGTACTATTGAGGTACTGCTGGGATTTGAACCCAGGATCTCCTGTTTACAAGACAGGCACTTTGACCAGCTAAGCCACAGCACCTACAAACGCTGTGTGTGGTAACGTGATTTCTTTAGAAATTCAGACTAAATTATTCTTAATTAAATAATTTGTGATTAAAGTATTTTCATTCTATCATATATGGCAGACATTTATTATCGGCTTTATTCAATTCCACTTAGGGTCTGGGGACTGGGAAGGGTTCTGATTGGATTGTCTACCGGAAAAAAACAATCTTACTAGGATAGCAACATTAAGGATCACATTATTAGCACCTATTGACGGACACAACAAAATCGTTGAGACCCCCACTGTGCAGGAGGACAAGGCCACTGATAGATCACTCACTGAATAACTTACTGAATCTCTTTCCGTAAACATTAATTCATTTCACAGTTCAGCTGAGTGTGGCAGTGAACTGCTGTGGGTGAATCTGCTTTGTTGGTTCATTCCCGGGAAACCAGTTGACTGATACGGAAATGAAACTTAGACTTACACTGTTGTTGTTGTTTGGCAACATTGTTGCTGTATTTGACAAATCTTCTAACAAATGTAATGACTCTATTATTATTATTATTATTATTATTATTATTATTATTATTATTATGAGCTCCTCCCTGGCCTGAGAATGTCTGGCCAGTATGAGCAGACATGCAGACGAAAACCGCATTGTTCCTCCTGAATCCGAGGTTAGACTATCGTCAAATTCTCCTCTCTAGTACGCCTGAATAGACTTTCCCAGGGAGGCTGAGGAGTTTGATCCCCGATAGTTGGAAAATATCCTCCCATCCCCCTTTATAAAAAGAGGCACCACCACCCCAGTCTGCCAGTCCAGAGGCACTGTTCCCGTCTGCCATGCAATGTTGCAAAGACGTGTCAGCCATGACAGCCCTACAACATCCAGGGACTTGAGGTACTCAGGGTGGATCTCATCCACCTCAGGTGCCTTGCCACCGAGGAGCTTCCGAACTGTCTCGATGACCTCCGCCTGAGTAATGGACAAGCCAGCCTCCGAGTCCCCTTCCTCTCCTTCCTCTGCGGAAGGAATGACAGTGGGATTGAGGAGATCCTTGAAGTACTCTTTCAACCGCTCAACGATATCCCCTGTCGCGGTCAGCAGCTTCCCACCACCGGTGTTGGTGAGGCACTGCTTCCCCGTCCTGTGGCCCCGGACGGTTTGCCAGAACAGTAGTCCTCCTCCATGGCCTCCCCGAACCTCTCCCAGACCACAGTTTTTGCCTCTGCAACCGCCCGAGCCACGGCACGCTTGGCCTGTCCGTATCCCTCAGCTGCCTCAGGAGTCCTTACGGGCCAGCCAGGCTTGAGAGGCCACCACCGTGACCTTGCGACCCGCAGCTCCAGGAGGCTGCATCAACAATGGTGGTGGAAAACATGGTCAACTCTGACTCGGACGAATGTCTCCAACCTCCCTTGGGAGCTGGTCGAAGTTCTCCCGGAGGTGGGAGTTGAAGACCTCCCTGACAGTGGGTTCTGCCAGACGCTCCCAGCAGACCCTCACTGTCCGTTTGGGTCTGCCAAGTCTGTCCGGTTTGTCCCCCAGCCAGCGGATCCAACTCACCACCAGGTGGTGAGCAGTTGACAGCTCAGCCGCTCTCTTCACCAAGACATACGGCCAGAGGTCAGATGACACGATTACAAAGTCGATCATTGACATCCGGCCTAGGGTGTCCTGGCACCACGTGTACTTGTGGACACTCTTATGCTTGAACATGGTGTTTGTTATGGACAAACTGTGACTAACACAGAAGACCAACAACAAAGCACCACTCGGGTTCAGATCAGGGAGGCCGCCACAACTTTCATAAATTCATTACATTTATGTTTAATGTAAATCTCTTTCCACTGCATGTCCCTTTTCATGTGAGTTGCTATGTTCATTGTGCTGCTACATGATATATGCAGGTTAATCAACAGGTAGGTGTGAGTTACGGTTTTAACTCATGACACAGGAACCTCCGAACTTCCTTCAACCCGTTTAACGCACATCTACCCGTTGATTAACACTGACTTACAGCAGCACAGTGAATCATGGATGTCCTGTCAAGTTTTCCCATCTTCCTTCATAACAAATCTGAAGTATCTGAAAACTTCAGACATGTGTACCTTCACTGGTTTGCTGTTGCTGTTGACTAACTGCGTCTGAAACCATGCCTCTATGATGATGGTGCGTTCAAGGCGCCTCAAAAACCATGGGTTATACCGATGCAGACACGCTAAGAACGATACATTGCGCAGTTACCCAGCAGCTGTATCTGATGCATATTGAAATTGATTCAAATCGGTGAATCTCTCTACTCCTAGTAACCTCCTAACTTGAAACTTTAAGAAAGACTGACATCTTAATATACAAAAATGCAAATAAAACATTGTATTGTTTTAGTTCATTGAAAATGAACTAAAACAATGAACAAATGAACAAATGAACAGTTCTATGAAATGTGATTTGACACTAAAAATATTTACACATGTTAACATGACCAGCTCTCTGCCCTTTATAGATCAGTTGGTAGATCAGAAGACTGTAAAGGGCCAAAAGGATTCCTTAGGTTGCTGGTTCAACTTCAGCTTGAAGGAAGTAGAAACATTTCCGTGCTCCAAAGAAGTTTGTTCTATACTTCTTTGATGTTGTCAATGTTCTTTGAAATGAAGCAGCTTTGATCGTCATTGCAATGTGCGTTCAAACTTCATTGCTGAAGTTATATCTATTTCTTTTAGCTCCAGTATGAAGTATGAGTCAGTTTTGTCTTCTGACCTCATCAGGGAGGATCTAGTATGAAATGTGAAGTGTAGAGTGTGGACAGGAAGGAGACAGGAGCGTCTCCTCAGCAGCTCCTGTCCTGTGATGTCAGAGATGTTCTGCAGCCTCATATCTTGTGACGACCTGTGGAGTTGTTCACCAGGGGGAGCTGCCACCTGCATGTCCACTAGTTTACAGCTGTGCAGGGCAGGACATCCTGACATCTTCCGTCCCGTTCAACAACACTGGACAACACTGGAAATTGATCATTTAGGTTCTCAAAGTGAGGTCCAGGGACCAACAGAGGTTCTGAAACGCATCCGGTGGGGATTGACGGAGCGCGCTGACGGAGCAAAGACGGATCGGAGACGCAAAGCAACGCACACGCAGCCGGTGTAAATCCAGGGTAACTCTGGCCTTTCTTCGACATTCAGCGTCGGTAGTGGGGAGGTTGTTTCATCACGACACATCACAACCCTACAGGAAGCGAGAAACTCACCCTTCTGTATTTGTAAATAATGACTCACCTATGCACGTATATACACACACAGATATTCAACCATGTTCACAGTCACTACACTGAAACGCATACATATATGTCACATGTTATTTACACACAACAGAACATGGATAGTACACATCTCAGTATAGCGGTATGATTTTGTAACCCTGCTGTGACCTTTAATTAGTGCTGCAGTATCGGCCCTATCTCTGTTGGGGCCACAGACTATAAATGTGGGTGGTTGTGTACTGGGAACCCTCTTGCATTGAAGCTCCTGGGTGCCCCGCCTCCCCTAATCACTGCTCTGGATCGCTCAGCTCACTGTTGCTGATTCCTAGACTCAGGTCTTCCCAGCAATGGGTGCGATGAACAAACCAGAGAACTCAACACTCTGGCATTAATTTTGTTTGCATAGCATTTGAAGCTACTGTTGTGAAGACTAGCATTTTTGTTGTGGCTGTGTACCACAGCCAATGTCAGGAAAGGATGCCTGGACATCTTACATGTGTAAAGTAGCATAGAATTATATTATAAAAATATAATTAGAATTACATTCTAAAAATATAATTCTATACTAGTTCTTGCAGGACACAAATTGAGGTGAAGATCTGGATTTGTCTGCAGTTCTTGAGTTTGACCATGAGAACCATGTTTCTGTCAAAGTGGCGTCCAGTGTCCTTGAGTTGGTCTTATCAGGGGTACAGTGGATAAAATGTTATGTGGGAATAAACATAATTTACAAACAGTCTCATCACCATCACAGTTGACTTAAAATTGACTTAAATATTTATTCCTCTTCAACAGCTTCATTTGGTAGCTATGGGATTTATCTGGGCCATATGTCTGTGACATAAAGAGAACATTTCCACCCAGTTTTAAACTGGGGACCTTCAGCATGTGAGGCAAATGAGATAACCACTACACCCACCTGTCCATGTTGGCCAGCTGTCTACGTTATTGGACCACGCCAATAAATTGGAGTCAGATTCAACTGGACCACCATGACACGTAACCTGAGCAAGCACAAGAAAATGATTGAAGGATTCAGATTAGACAGATAGATAGATAAAACCTTCTCAGCAGAATCCTTGATCTAAACAAGTAGCCAGGAGTCAAACCTACAATCTTCTGATCTGATGTCAGAGGCGTTATCAATTGCACGACCAGCCCCTGTATTTGTGTTAAAATGTAAAACCTGTGGATGCAACACATTAGCTCATGTACATAGTTTCATCCTTCTAGATAGATAGATGAGAAATTCACATTTCCAGCAGCACAACAAATCAAACAGATTACGGCAGGAATATGAATGGGGACACAGGGGTATAGTATAGCTCAAGTGGTAGAGCATCAGACTTCTGTCCATTAATCAAGTAACTCAAGACTCGTTGATCCAGCTTTGTGGTCCAGGCCCCTGTGTCGATGTGTTGCAATATTGAAACGTGTTGTATGCCAATTAACCACTTAGCGAGTGCAAACGACTTTCAGTTCAATAGATAGCAGTGCGGGCCGTGCCCAGGCCTTCAGTCACGATAGAAACCATCTTATTAGCAGCCGATACTCAATCAGATTACCCAACAGCGGTGAGTGGGTGTAACAGGCCCACAGGATCCGTACTCTGGTGGGGGCGGGGCGCTGGGCACTCTGGGGGGGTCTGCGCCTCTGGTTGGGCTGGGTGATCCGGGGTCTGGTGTCCTGGGGCCGCTGTGGGCCTTCTCAGTGGCGTGTGGGCATGGGGGGCCTCGGCGGATTCGGCACTTGGCGCCTGGGCCGACCGCTCGGGGTGGTGGGGCGGGTGCCCTGGGCTGGGTGTGTCCTGTCTAGCGGTTGCGGGGGGTCTGGGGTCCCCGGGCCCGGTGCGCCGGTGGGCTGTGCTGTCCCTGGGTTGGGGCCTGTCTGTGCTGGGGTGGGGTGGCTCTTCCTTGGGGGCCTTTGTCCTCTGGGGGGCTGTGCGGGGTCTGTAGTGTCTGTCTTTGCGCGCCCCTGGGTGGGGCTCGGTGCCTTCTCAGCCCGGTGGAGGCGGGGGGTGTGGGGGCTGCCTCTGCTGACCCGGGGCTCTGGGGGGCACGGGACAGGATATTAGTGGGCCTTAAGGTGGGCCGGAGGGAGGGTCCACCTTCTTGTTGTGTGTGTCATGGGGGGGGCCTTGGATCCGCCCGGGTCTGGACTCCAGACCTGGGTCTGGTGGCCTGCGGCGCCTGGGGGCTCGGTGCCCTGGCCGGCTGGGTCCCTGCGTATGGGTGGGGGTCTGCCTCCCTTGGGGGGTGGGGTGCGCTCTGGGGGTTGTGGGCGTGCTCCCCTGTCCGTGTAGGCCCGGCGGCCCGTGGGTCTGGTGTCTGTGGGGACGCGACTAGCCCGGTGGGGCCAGTCGGGAAGCTGGCCTGGTGGTGGCCCCTGCCTCACTCTTACCACCTTATTCTACCTTAGGACCTCGGGGGGCCACGGCGGGCCCGGAGAGTGGGGGGAGGGCTGGATCTCTGAAAGGTGTTCTGGCACCCCCCCTGTGCTCTGTGGGCCAACCGGCCCCCTCTTTTAACTACACTGTAGACACTGAGGGTTTGGGGGCCAGTTGATGGCGTCCGCCATCTGCAAGTGGTTGGATACCTGCGTCCCTTCTGTTCTCCCCAATTTTAATTTGCATCTTAGTCACACATTTCACTCATCATTGGCACCACACACACCTCACTCACTCACACCATCATTCAGTAGGCGGGGTGGGGGTCCTCTTTGGCTGCCCGCGTCGCCGCGCCCGCTGGGGCTGTATGGGGGTCGCCGGCGGTCTGGTGTGTGCGGTGCCTGCTCTGCCCTGGGTGTGGCGCTGCTGCCTTGGGGGGGTGGCCTCCCATTTCTGCGTGGGGTTCCGGGTCGGTGGGGGCTCGGGGTCTACCGGTGGATGGCTGGGCTGTGGCTGGGGCCCTGCGGGTGCGGGGCGTCTCCCCTCGGACACACAATGGGAGGTCTGGGCATGGGGGGTACAGGTCCTAGGGATGGGTAGGGTAGGCAGGTTGGGTTGCATCTGTTGGTCGCCCCCCCTGCTACTTTTCCCCTCCTTGGGGCCTTCGGGGTGGGCGGGGCCGCTGCCCTTGCCCTGCTGTGGGCTCTCCTGTGGGGGGGGCACACAGCAAAACTGACATCCGAGGGCATCCAGCAAACCATGCTGATCGTCAAATTGTCGGACAGGACAGGTGAAAAAAAAAAGACAAAAAAAAAAAAGAAACAATCTTATTATGCAGGAATGCAGTATAAGGGGCTGTTGCATCACATAGATAACTCATGTAGCCAAAATAAATGGATTTAATGAAGAAATAAGACACATAAAATCATCAATAATAACCTCGTAAAACTGCAACAATTTGGAAAAGAGCAGCATTTTACACCTGATTATCCTGATTATTTGTCCACAAAGTCCTTCCTCTCTTTCTTCAGGAAGAGTTCAATTACTCTGTCGTAGAGATTATCTGTGTGTTTTAGGTCCATCAACAAGTCCTTTTCCATGATATAGTATTCTCAGTGTTTTTAATATTCTATTTTCTTCGCCTTCTGCGCACTGGTCACTCAGCTGTAGATCCACTCTCTACTACTGCACAGAGGTCCGTGCGGACTCAAAGTGGATGACCGTAAGTCTTGTACCTGCAAACCGTAACATTATGACACCAGCATTCTCCTCCTGAATCAACGGGGTCCTTGGAACATGCTGTCTTCTCTGGATTTGAGGTTTTATCAGTTCCTTTCCCAGTTCCTCAAGAAAGAGGTCTCTCCTCTGGAGATTCCCGCTGTTCCACTGCAGGTTCAGTGACATACAAATGACAAAGGCGTTGTAAGGTGAGATGTCCAGTATGTCAAAAAATATCTCCAGTGGCCACTGCAGGGTCTGGCTTTGCAGCTAAAAGCAGTCACCAGCTTGTCCATGGTGTCCACCCCTCCTTTTGTGGTATTGTAATCCATGAGGATTTCTGGTTTTTGATGCTCCTGGCCACAGATTCTCCTATCATGATCCAAAGCTCATGACAATAGGTAAGGGTAGGAATGTAGATTTCGGCTCAGCTCCTTCTTCACCACGACGGACCGGTACAGACACCGCATTACTGCACCGCTGCACTCTCCATTCTTCACTCACTCGTGAACAAGACCTCAAGATAAACTCCACTCCTCCACTTGAGGCAAGGGCTCTCCTCAGACGCAGAGGCCGCAAGCCACCTTTTTCCAGTTGAGAACCATGGCCTTGGACTTGGAGTTGCTGATTCTCATCCCAGCCGCTTCATACTTGGCCGCGAACCACTCCAATACACGCTGCAGGTCCTGGCCCGAAGGAGCCAACAGGACAACATCATCTGCAAAAAGCAGAGATGAAATCCCGAACCGTACCCCCTCCGGCCACTGGCTGCACCTACAAATTCTGTCCATAAAAAAAATGAACAGAACTGGTGACAAAGGGCAGCCTAGCCGGAGACCAAGATGCACTGAGAACAGGTCCGACATATTGCCGGCGATGTGAACCAAATTCCTGCTCCTGCCGCATAGAGACCGTAAAGCTCTGAACAAAGGGCCCCCAATCCCATACTCCAGGAGTACCCCCCACAGGACGCCACGAGGGACACGGTCGAATGCCTTCTCCAAGTCCACAAAACACATGTGGACTTGTTGGGCAAACTCCCATGACCCCTCAGGCACCCTGCAAAGGGTATAGAGCTGGTCCAGTGTTCCATGGCCAGGAGGAAAACTGCATTGTTCCTCCTAGATCCGAGGTTCGACTATTGGTCGAATTTGCCTCTCCAGTACTCCTGAATAGACTTTCCCAGGGAGGCTGAGGAGTGTGATCCCATGATAGTTGGAGCACAAAACAGAGATCTCTGTCCAAAAGAGTACAACGCTAGGACCAGCTAAGATCCTGCGCAGAACCCTCAGGCTCCCAGGCCTCTGGTAGAGGACCCGAGTCTGAAGGAGACACCGCCCACCTGGGCCTGGATTTTTTTTTTTGTATATATCAAATCGTGTTCATACAGAAATCACTTTCATACTTTATACATGTTTTATTTCAATTAAAATATTTATTTTTATCACCTTCAACTCAGCATTTTTCAGTTTGCTATAAACTTTGAATTTGAATATGTCACATCCCGAACTCTTGCTCTACATTCTGATTTGCTGTCTCGTCCTATGTCGTCCCTTTTGTCTCCTCAGCTCACACAGCCCCGATTCCCTGCAGCTGGGAGGGAGGACACTCCCCGTCCTGATGGGAGTTCCATTCTCATCTGTTGCCGTTTGTCGTGTGGCATTGCTCTCCGTGGTTGTGAAGGGCCAACTGCTAACACACATAAAATCACAAAAAGCGTCTTGATGGATAATGGAGGCAAGTGAGAAATATATCAAAACAGCATCAAAACTGTCACATTGTGGTCCCATGCATGGCAGCTATATAAAACAGCTCCTCAATGACAGAGAGGTTGCTCACAGTCAAAATGAAAATGTTTTAAGTTTTCAAAAATAAAGACTACTTTTCATCGCCAACAAAGATGCCGAGTTGGATCATGGAAAAACTGGAGTAGATTTGACCAACAGAGATAGCCATGAGTCAAACCTTGAATCAAATATTTGTTGGAGGCTTTTTATGCAGAGTCATGTTATCAAAGATACATGGAGCAGTAGGCAGCTGTGTTGCTAGTCAGGAATCAAATGTGTTGTTGTGTTGTGAGCTCATTCTCACAACATTCTGGTAGTTGAAGTAGTTGATGCAACCATAGAATCATCAGTTCATTGGATTGGAAGACAACACTGGGCCAAACAAGGAGCAAAGTGAGCCACTAAAAACCACCATTGCTGACAGGATTCAAACCTGCACAGGGAGACCCCAATGGATTTCTAATCCATCACCTTAACCACTCGGCCACAACAACCAACAAAAGCATTGGATGTATTATATTGACGTTTTTCACCGGGATTGGAATTGAGGTTTGCTGTCACATTTTATCCACTTGTCTTGACCAGACCTCGTCAAGCACCCTGGACTCTACTTTGATAGAAACATGGTTCTCAAGTCACACTCAAACCCACCAGGCCAAATCTTGCTCGACACCTCCTTTTATTTGGCCCATGAGACCTTGTAAAGTATTGCATATGTCTACAGGTGCTGCCCTTAACTAAGAATGAGAATGAGTTAACTCATGTCTGGGAACTGAACCCAGGACCTCTTGTACCCTAAGCATTGATTGATTGATTGATTGACTGGAGAAGCCCGACACTTGGGGCATCCTTGCTTTTACCGGTGATGGTGGTTTTTGCAGATGATGCAGGCTGGGCAGGGTCCTCTCCATTCTCCCATTGTATTCCATGGAGTGAGTGTGGAGGTGACACTGTTCACATTTCCTTTTACTCAACCACATGTATGGAAAGTGTATCGTGAAGATAATGAACTCATCTCTTAAATCAGTGAGGTCTCAGGTGACTTGTCGGACCACCGACAGATGGTGTTTCAGATGAGTCGCTCCACATCTCCCACAGAATAAAGGAAACTGCACGTGTCAAAGAACCTCAGGGTGATGTACACTGTCTGTGGTCCAGGGCGTGAGAATCGGTAAAATTCAGTGAAATTTAAGCGGGTTAGATTTCACACCGTAACATTCTCTTCACCACTTGCACTTACGTGGAGGAATAGGCAGGTCATTGTTTTTCCGGACATCTGATTGGTGATGGGTGGTGCTGTTCATAGGATCAGATTCAATCCAGACAATTATCCTGCTTCGGAGCAGGATAGTTTTTCAGAGTAAATTACCATGGAGACAGGTCTCGATGAAACAAAATCCCGCTTTGTGGTACAGAAGATCCAGGATCAACCCTGAACTTATCTCGCTAAAACCAAATTCCTGCTTCGTGGTACAGGCCCCTGCACTGCTGCAGTAAAACAAGCCTGTTGTTTGTTTGTACATCAGTGAGCTTAAGAGACATATGAAGAGTTCGAGAGGGTTGGTGAGGCAGTGGTGAATGATCTGTCACCCATGGTGCAGAGTTTTGTCTTGGTGATGGGGGTGAGAAGGTGAGTGTCAGCAGAACAAGGGAGACGCGAGGGGGAATGACGAGACAGAAGGGGGGGTGAGGTTATGAAGAGCTTTGTCGGTGATGAGGAAGATCTTGAAGTTGATGCTCTGTTGAATGGGGAACCAGTGGAGTTGATGGAGGAGAGGAGCAGTCAGAGTGGTCTTGGGAGCGGGAATGTGTGAGTAGGCAGGCGGCTGAGTTTTGGACATACTGTAGTTTTTGGAGGGTGGTAGATGGAAGTCCATACATAATGCTGTTACAGTAATCAAGTCTGTTGGATGATTTCAACAGCAAAGGGGTAGAGGGTAGGACACAGGCGTGTCATGTTACAAAGATGAAAAAAAATAGGTTTTGGTGATATGGTTGATGTGGGATTTGAAGGAAAAGGCAGGATCCATGATAATGCTGAGTATATATGCATATGTATATGTATGTATATCTCCCCCCTCCCCCCTGAGTTTCTCCCAAATGAGCCAGACGGAAACAAGTAACAAGTAACGAGTAATGCACGTTGATCGGACACGTTGTTCTAGGAAGCAGGACCTATGGCTCCATGGTGTAATGGTTAGCACTCTGGACTTTGAATCCAGTGATCTGAGTTCAAATCTCAGTGGAGCCTGACAAAAGTGCATTTTAGTATCTCTCTAAGAGCAGATGACCAAAAACATACAAACAAACAACTCACAATCCCGAAAATTCACAAAGATCGATCATCAAGTCCTAGTCCTGGATTACTTGATTAATCCAGGGTTGAGTTACCATGGCGATTAGGATAATCGGTACCACGAAGCCGGATATCAACTTGGTACCTCAAACCAGATTTGTCTCATCAAGACTCGTGCACGTATAAGAGGCGGGTTCGAGTCAGTAGACCCATCACAATCATGAGTACACGAACGGGAGACAGTCCAGAGATCCAGAGACAGTTTCGAACCCTGCCAACAACAGAGCTTTTGAGTGTCTGACTCTCCTCCTCGATTACAAGACAATGAACCCATGCTTCAACTATCGACTACTTCAACGACCGGAATCTCATGAGAATGAAGAGCCTTTGACTCGTGACTATTTGCAACAATGCTGCCTACTCCTCCATATATGTTGAATGACATAACTCTGTATAAAACGCCTGCAACTTATGTTTGATTCAAGGTTCAACTCCTGGCTATCTCTGCCTCTGTTTATCTTGGTCAAATCTACTCCATTTGTTCCATGATCCAACTCGGCGTCTTCATTGGGGGTTAAAAGTAGTAAACTTGAAACATTTGGTTCAGTTGGTCAAAGTCCCTGTCTAGCAAACAGGAGATCCTGTGTTCATACCCCAGCAGTGCCTCAATAGCAGATTGGTTATTCAGAGTTTGTTATGGAACCTGCAAACTTCATTTAACTTAATTTAGGATCCTGCACAGGGTTCTGCAACTTTTACTATCAAGAGAGCCATTCTCCCTTGTTCTGTTAAAGAGATTCTGGAGCCATAAAGAATAATACATTTATAAACTTTTCAAAGTTTTAATATTTTCTTAATATGCCTTCCAAGCAGTTGACCAGATGTCTTCATCTTAGAGGTTGCTGATGCAAGAAAGACTTGATCAAACGCATTTGTGTTTGATTGATCATTGCATGTATGATGTCAAATTAAAGTTAAAACACATTCAAGATCAGGGGTGTCAAACTGCAGTCCTACAGGACTAGTCACCCTGTTCTGGTGAGGCCTGGTAACGAGCTGCTGTTTTGAATCAGGCGTGTAGGAACAGGGGTGACATCTAAAACTTGCTGGATAGAGGCCCTCCAGGACTGGAGTCTAACACCTGTCTGGGACCAATTTGCCGTGGTCCCAGGCAGGGGCCAGACAAAGAATGGTCCAAAATTCACTCCATAGAATATAATGGGAGAAGCGAGAGGACCCTGCCCAGCCTGTGCCCACGTGGTGGAGGGCCTGTTGTTCAGCACAATCTTGTGGATGTTTTTCACACAGTTCTCTGGAGAATCTTTCTGTCCACTCTGTGCAGGGTCAGTCTCTTCTTGCCCTTTGTTTTCAGGAGGGGGCTGGTCAGCTCTCCCAGCACCAGGCGCAGGATCAGGATCATCTCCAGGAAGGGGTCGGTAGGGTCTGGCGCAGTCCTTTTGGTCCAATAGTGCAAAGGAAGTTCTTCTCCCTCTCTGAGAGTCTCTGGGCCCACAGCTCCAGGATCTTCTGGGACACTCAACCGGACTGCAGCCCCATCATCTGTCAGTTTCTGTCTAGTAATTGGCACTATACAAACAACCAACAACGGTTTCATGGCTTGTAGGTCTTGTGGTATGATTCCTGCTTTGGGTGCAAGAGTTCCTGTGTGTGCTCTCTATTTCGGTTAAGTGTCATGGGTGAACATGACTGCTTTAAGTCCTTTTACTGTTATTCCTTTCCCGCTGTCCTTAGTTGTGTTACTGCAGTCACAGTTGTTTTGTCAGACGCAGTGATTGGCTGAGCTGGGTCATTTCAATGAACACATGGCAGTATAGTGTGTTGATGTCAGGAAGGAACCCTGAGTGAGAGTCACTATGTGAGGAGAGAGGTTCAGTTTCACTCTGTCACATTCAGCCTATGCTTTCAGGGATCTTTTCTTTAGTTTGTTAGGTTAGTTTTGCTGGGTTAAATCGTAGGCAACTGGACTTCTGGTTTACTTGAAGACGTTTCTCCACTCATCCGAGAAGCTTCTTCAGTTCTGAACTGACTATTGGGGAGTCCTGCTACTAATACTAAGTTGGGTCGTTACCTCACACAAAGGAGTGTTGGTATCAGGTCCCCCTCCCTGGCTGTCGGTCGTCTGAGGGTCGTTAAGTCGTTAGCTTACCTGAAAGGGGTGTGAGTTTTGGGTCCCCCTCCATTGTTGTCAGAGTCACCTGTAAGTCGTTGGGTCCTTGAGTGGTTGGAGCTGCAGGTATCTGAATGGATTTTGATCCTCTTGGGGAGAGATCCTAAGACTGCATTGTAAGTGTTAGATAAATTGTGTCTTAGGCCCCCTCCCCTGTTGAGAGAGGGTTTCTCTAATTTAACAAAAATTGCCTCTTTAACTCCTCCCTGGCCAAAATGTGAACGTTGTCATCCTCAAAGGAGTGACCTTTGTCCTTTAAGTGTAGGTGAACTGCAGAGTCCTGTCCTGAGGAAGCAGCTCTCCTGTGTTGAGCCATACGCCTGTGAAGCGGTTGTTTAGTTTCCCCCACGTACAGGTCAGTGCACTCCTCATTACACTGGACGGCGTACACTACATTGTCCAGCTTGTGTCTTGTCCTTGGGGTGGACCAGTCTCTGTCTCAGGGTGTTGCTGGGTTTGAAATGTACCGGGGATGTTGTGTTTGTTAAAAATCCTCCTTAGTTTCTCTGATACACCGGAGACGTATATGCATGACCACACTCTTCCTCTTTGGGGTTGTTGTCTTCTTTGTTGGTGACCTTCTTTTTGTTGGACTTGGAGAAAGCCCAGTTGGGATAACCACAGCTCTTGAGAACCTCCCTGACATGGGTTCTCTCTTTGTGCTTCCCTTCCGCCCTGGTGGGAACACTCTGAGCCCTGTGGTTCATGGTCTGAATGACTCCTAACTTGTGTTCCAGCGGGTGGTGTGAGTCAAAGAGAAGGTGTGAGTGGGTTTCCTGTAAACCTCAATGTTGAGGTTCCTGTCTTCCTTCTATTTGAACTGAACAGCCCAAAAAAGAAAGGTGGTTGCCACTGACGTCCTCACGTGTGAACTTGATGTTTTGGTCCACTTCATTGATGTGCTTGGTGAAGACTTCAACCTCCTGGGTCTTGATCTTGACCCAAGTGTCATCCACGTATCTGAACCAGTGCGTGGGTGTGATTCCTCCAAAAGAGTGCAGCGCCTTGTACTCCACTTCTTCCATGTAGAGGTTTGCCACAATGGAGATACCGGCCTGGGAGATACCATTGCACATCCATGTTTTTGCCTGTAGAATCTCTCCTTGTACTGGAAGTATGTAGTATTCAGGCCGGATTCAAGCAGGGCGCAGACCTGTTCTGGTGTGAGGTTGGTTCTGTCGGGGAGGGAGTGATCTAGTTCTAACTTACCTCTCACTGCTGTGACTGCCTCTGATGTGGGAATGCAAGTAAAACGAAAAAATAACATTGTATGAGACAATGGTTTCATCTGGGTCCAGTTTCAGTGTTCTTACCTTGTCTGTGAAGTCTTGCGAGTTCTTAATGTGATGTGGGGTGTTCCCCACCTGTGGTGCGAGAATGGTTGCCAAGTGTTTCGCGATGTTGTAGGTGACTGAGTTGATGCTGCTGATGATGGGTCTAAGTGGCGCCCCCTCCTTGTGGATCTTGGGAAGGCCGTAAATGCGGGGGATAGCTTCTCCTGGGTACAGACGGTAATAAAGTTTCCGGTCGATCGCTTGATCCTTTTCTAGTTACTGAAGAAAGTTGACCTCCTTCTTCTTGTAGTTGCTGGTGGGATCTCGTTTCAAAGCTTCATAGGTGGAAGAATCACTGAGGAGGCCCGTGACTTTATCCTGGTAGTCGGAGGTGTTCAACACCACTGTGGATCTTCCTTTATCTGCTGGAAGGATGGTGATGTCCTGATCCCTTTGTAAGGAGGTCAGGGCTTTTCTTTCCTGACAGGACAGGTTTGAGGGGGTGGTTTTGCACTGGCTAGTGCTGCTGTGACCTTGAGTCTGAGCTGTTCTACTTCTGAGTTTGATAGTTGGTTAGTATGGGTTCCTCATACTCAGCAAGTAACGCTGATTCTGAGTACCACCGGGTCCATTGATTTCCACATTCACCTCTAGACGGTGAATTTAGTTTTGCAGGACTGCTGTTTTCTGTAAAACCATATGTCAAAGTGTGCATGTTTTTTAGCAACAAAGATTGGATGGCAACCGAGGAAAGTCGGTGACGCTGGAGAGAGACAGCTGACCTCCAGGAAAGACTGGCGGGGTAACAGGGGCCAGCAACCCCTTCAGCGCTTCAGTCAGCTCCTCAGCCTGAGCACCTGGCTCAAATTTACCTGCCCATGGAGGAGTTATTGACAATTTGCAAGGACCATTGGTGGAGTTTTCTCACACAGGTAAACCCAACAACCTGCCTATTCCCACATCACTTTTAAAGTCATTTTATGAATTTAACGAAGTAAACTATTTTTTAATAAAAACAATATTTTAATCTTTCAAATTTCAATCTGGGATGAAACGCAATGCCGAGACCGCACTTTGAACGTCTTAAAATGACACCAGGTGCAACTTGGACAACCACAAATTGACAGTCTTAGTTCTACTGGGATTTTAGTGCCGCTTTTGACAGTAGATCACCACATTCTTTTAAACAGACTGAAGCTCCTCGTAGGCCTCTCTGGGACTGTTTTTAACTGGTTCCGCTCAAGACACACCTTTTTAGTCTGGCTTTTAATAGACTTATGTCTTACTTTTCATGTAGCCTACCTATTTTTAGTTTATTATTTTAAGCCATGGTCTAATAACCATGGTTATTAGATTTTGACACGCATGACTTTTTGTAAATAGTTTTTTTGTTTCTGATGTAGTTTTTATGTTGGTATTGTTATTGTTCTACTGAGTTTCATGTTAATATTGATGTGTTTCACCATGCAGTTAAAAGTTGTTAATCTACACTGTAAACAAACTGGTGGCTTTATGAAGAACTTTATTATAACTAAAAAAAGAGCAGAGACCAAAGTTTTATGAAACTATATTTTCTTAAACATTTTACAATTCCATTGCATACATGGATTATTTTACATGGATTATTTTCTTTATCTTTATCTTCATTAATTTATCAATAATGTCCATCAGATCCCTTTCATGTTCTCTTCTTTCCTATTTCTGCATTTTCTTGCTCTCTCTTCTCAAACCACTCCCTCTCACTCTCTTCTCTTTCCTGCTGCTCTCTCTCCCTTTTCTCCTCTCTTTCCTGCTGCTCTCTCTCCTTCTCCTCCTCTCTCTCCAGGGCCTCTCTTTTCTCTTCTTTCCTCTCACTCAACACACATCTTCTTTCTCTCATCATCCCCCTCGGTCATCTTCCAAAGGACATTCACCCATTCTGGCCTTCTCTTTCTTCTGGAGAGACATTCTTTTGAACATTCATTCATTCATCTTCTGCCACTTATTCCAGTAACAGGTCACGGGTGTGCTTGAGCCGATCCCAGCTGTCAATGGTGTGAACGGGGTGAACAACCATTCACACATACATTCATACCTAGGGTAATTTGGAGTAGACAATTAACCTTAACATGATTTTGGAGGAGGGACGAAGCCGGAGTACCCGGAGAGAACACTTACAGATGCGGGGTTGAGCATGCAAACTCCACACAGAAAGACCCAGAGGCCAGGAACCAAAAATATTTTCAACACTCACCATTTTTTTCTCAGTCAAGAGCACGACTGAACAAATGTATTGTAAATGTAACGTTGGTTGTGTGGCCGTTGCCCAGTCCAGTGGAAAATGTCAACATAATGTAAAAGCAATAGGTTGTTGTGGCCGAGTGGTTAAGGTGACGGATTTGAAATCCGTTGGGGTCTCCTGCACAGGTTTGAATCCTGTCAACAACGTTGCTTTTGGTGGTGGCTCACGCTGAGAAGGATAGTCTCTCCTTGTGTAGCCGAGTGTCGCTTGATTCCACTGATCAACTACTTCAATGAGCAGGGGCTTCATGTACTAAGAGTTGCTTGGATTTCCTACTAGATCTTGGTGTACACCCAAATCTAGAAAAAGGCCTAAAAAGAAAAAAATCTTGATGAATGAAACTGAGCGTACCCATGAATCCAAGCACATTTCCTTTGTACATCACAATCAACGTGGAATTGAGCGCACATGTGGGAGTCCACGCCCCCTTTTACATATGTAAATTCACTTTAATAACATCTGCATGTCTGATTTCACTCTCTGCACGATCAGATTTACACAATGAACAAGTCAAAGAAGAGAAATTTCACAGACTGTGAGCTACAGACCCTCCTCACTGGAGTTGAGACATGTAAAAAAAAGTGCTTTTTGGCACGTTGTCCTCCGGATAAATCATAAGAGAAAGACAGGTGAGTGGGATTCAGTGTGAATGCTGTGGGGTCGGAGCAGCGTACAGTCCCTGGAAAAAAAAGGGTTCCGACATCAGTCATCAGACATCAAGGTGCACGTCAAGAGGAGGGTGGCTGCCCACCATCAACGTGCAGGTCAAACAGGCAGCGAGGGTCTCACCCCCTTTGATCACCACGTGGCTGCCGTTGATTTTCTCCCAAGGTGAGTTCTTCCATTACTACCAACAAATGTGTTTATCATATGGGTCACATCCACAGTAAAAACTAACTCTTAC
This sequence comes from Lampetra planeri, assembly GCF_965212315.1. Lineage (NCBI taxonomy): Eukaryota > Metazoa > Chordata > Hyperoartia > Petromyzontiformes > Petromyzontidae > Lampetra > Lampetra planeri. The sequence continues at coordinate 3,696 of NW_027615438.1, read as the reverse complement.
TACTCTTAATATTTGTCTTATTTCTAGTCAAAATGTCTAATTCATAGTGAAACACACACACATCGGCATAAAAGTACCTCGTTTTTAGACGATTTACAATTTTAAGCAACTTTTCACACGAAATGAGTTGAAAAAGTTTTTTTAGCTACTTTTAGGTGACGTGACATTTTGACTAGAAATAAAACTAATATTCTTATTCTCAGAATTATTTCTTTGCAGTGTAGCCTGCTCAAGGCACAAAAAATACCTAAACGTATGTTCATGCGTAAACATGTCAATTTATTATCTCCGAATAGACAATGACACACAGTCCAGGCTCAGCCTGGTACTTCCAGCTCCGGCTCCTCCTCCAGCAGCTTCGGTGTCAGTACGGTGATGTGGGGACTCCCGCCGCCCCCAGCGGCTCCTGCGTCGGCGAGGATCCCTGTGGATACCTTTGGGTCTTCAAGTGCTGTCCTGCAGGGACAGGAGGAAACTGTGAGGGGGCATCAACCAACGTGTGGACCCCAGACTGATTGTCCCCACAATGAACGCAAATAAATGCATTCGTGAAAAGTGAATTGTGTGTCCTTACCATTTAATATGATCTCTGTTAATGCCCTCCCGGGGAGGGTCGCCATGGTCCAGCCTCTGGTTCGTCCAATGTGTGTGGTGTGTGTGTGTGTGTGTGTGTGTGTGTGTGTGTGTGTGTGTGTGGTGAGGGGGGCGGGGTCCTGCTCTGGCATAGACAATCCATGGCGGTGTGATCACAATGTGACACACCTTCTCAGGTTTGTAGAGCAGCACACCTCCTCTCCTGTCCAGGCAGCAACAGCGTCCCGTCAGCAGCCCGATCGCCCCCTCAACGACCGACCGAGTACGGGGGAGGCGGTCATTGTAACTCGCTCTTGTCGATGCCGCCGTTGATATTTTCTGCACCACTTTGTGCGTGTTTTTATGTCCACTAATGTAATTGCAGACACGTGCAATGACTGTTTATCATTTTGTACCTGGTGATGTGTGCATCGCTCTGAATAGTTTTTCACAATTTTATCCAGTTTCCTAACATCACCTCTGCGTGTCGCCAAAGTCAGCTGTAGCTGTGGATTCGTGCGTACGCCAGCTCTGAGGTTGGCGTGAAGCACCACACAAATCCACAGACTTTTCTCCCTTGATTCATCTGGACCTTTGCGTGGAAAAGTTCGTACGCCGGGATTTTGGACGTACAAACTCTTAATACATGAGGCCCCAGGCCCTGTGATTCTGCCCGAATCGATTTAAATAGAAAAGACCAGGTAGTTGAATCTTGTGATCCTTATTGGAAGAACGGGTTAGAATCCCGTGACTTTTAGGGAAAGACCAGGTATATATGAATCCTGTGATTCCTGTGACTGTTCTGTTCCGATTGTCCGTTGGTGTGTTCAGCTTGACAAGAAATATTAAGGGACCGTAAGGACATAGGTGCACAGTCGCACTAAGACTTTGGGAAGTTGTTGTAGCTGGTCTGTATGTTTATAACTCTGTCTGTATGTTTGTATGTCCGTCTGTCTGCATACTAACAAGATTGAACAGGTTTCATGACAATTGTCACACATGTCAACAATTTAATTGAATCTTATTGAGACTAGTAAGAGTACACCAGCCTCAAAAGCTATGTTGTGACCTGTTTTTCTGCCAGTTGTTTGTCTGTCAGATTATCAGTGGTACCAATGCTAATATTTTGTTGCAACAGGAGTTACCAGAACTGCAGTTGACCCTCGACTTGACTTTGACTCTTGACCTTTGAAAGGAACAACCACAAAAAAACAAAAAAAAAAACAATATATGTATATGCATTGTAGAATCAAAATCTAAACGATTGAAAAAAAAAAACAACTGAATTCAAAGTTTAACTTTGAAAAAAAAACACAACGCAGATGTTGGACAACCCCTGAGTTGAGTCCTCCAACAAAAAAAACGATCACAAAACAAAACAAAACCAATGGTTCTGCTGAGCAACCAGGGCTGCTGATCACCAGTCAAGTGAGAGGGTTGCCCCACCAGGGTACATGCATCTCACTGCAGGAGGGCTCCTCTTCTGCCAGGTTCCAGAGATCGTCCAGAACCTTCACTCACTGATCACCTCCAACCACACTGGAACAACGCTGGCACCGGAGACCCATAAGAAGACGAAAACAACGATCTCAAGTCAGAGAATCAACGCTGGCACCGGAGTCCCAGAAGTAGACGAAACACGCTGGTCTACAGAGGAGCACCGCGGGCACCGGAGTCCCAGAAGTAGACAAAAACCACAGGTCGTCATGTCGTCAGACCATGCTCGCCACGCTTCAACCAGAGTCACAGAGCAGACGACATGGGAAAGGACATACCCGTCATGCGAAAGCATCAAGAGACCTCACCACACATTTGTGAGCCACAAGTTCTCAACAGACACGACCAGTAGTTGGCAAAATTAATAGCTGTTCATCGTCCCAAAATTGTTCGGCATGTGGCTTTAATCCCGCACAACGCCACAGAAGGACGATCACTCATGACTGCATCAAATACCTGGCAAAGGATAGTCTGGTACCTGTGGACTGACTCATGTGCTTGATTGATACCAAAATCACAATACTATCATTCAGGAAATAAGCATCGCTAAGACACTTCATAACCCAGTTACCACTGGTTTGTTAAATTGGTTTATAGCATTTCAAACCTGCACTGATTGCCTTCGGTCTGTTGATGGATGCCTGTCTTCTACTCCCCTGCCTCAAAATAGCCTGTACAATCACGAGTCCCTCCAACCGATAAGGTTGTAGTTGTTGAAATTGTGTTAAAAAAAAAAAAAGTGTGGATTGAGGAAGAAAAATTACTATCTCCAAGTGTAAGACAGACATGCTGATCACGCCATTCCTTGTTGTGTTCTGATGTTAGTCAGAGCCTTTTGATCAAGGAATTTACTCAGACATTCTTCTGTCCCTTCCTCTTGCACCGTCTGATTACACATAGGTGTTATCATCTGGTGCTGTCCTTCTCCTTTGTTCACCTGGGACCAAATGTCTACCTTACCTCCATGTCCCTACCTGCTTCCGACCCCCTACTGAGAATGTCTGTGAACCTCAACAATATGCAAATACCTTTTCCTGCCTTTTGTTTCGTTCATCCTGACTGATCACACCCACACTCTGTAACCCACTGTATAATTGTCGCTCTGCCCTGTGCTCTTGGTCAGTCTTCTGTATCAGACCTGCTCTGTGTCGTTTTCCGGGTGACTATTAAACCACCACCACAGAAAACCCTGGGTCTTGAGAATTTTCTTCAACACTGGGCAGGGTCCTCTCCATTCTCCCATTGTATTCCATGGAGTGAGTGTGGAGGTGACACTGTTCACATTTCCTTTTCTCAACCACATGTATGGAAAGTGTATCGTGAAGACAATGAACTCATCTCTTAAATCAGTGAGGTCTCAGGTGACTTGTCGGACCACCGACAGATGGTGTTTCTAATGAGTCGCTCCACATCTCCCACACAATAAAGGAAACTGCACGTGTCAAAGAACCTCAGGGTGATGTACACTGTCTGTGGTCCAGGGCGTGAGAATCGGTAAAATTCAGTGAAATTTAAGCGGGTGTACATTTCACACCGTAACTTCTCTTCACCACTTGCACTTACGTGGAGGAATAGGCAGGTCATTGTTTTCCGGACATCTGATTGGTGATGGGTGGTGCTGTTTAT
>NW_027615437.1:0-43026 GCF_965212315.1 Lampetra planeri | reverse complement strand
AAGTGGCCCGGGAAAGTGGCCCGGAAAGTGGCCCGGAAAGTGGCCCGGAAAGTGGCCCGGAAAGTGGCCCGGAAAGTGGCCCGAAAGTGGCCCGGAAAGTGGCCCGAAAGTGGCCCGGAAAGTGGCCCGGAAAGTGGCCCGGAAAGTGGCCCGGAAAGTGGCCCGGAAAGTGGCCGGAAAGTGGCCCGGAAAGTGGCCGGAAAGTGGGCCGGAAAGCGGCCCGGAAAGCGGCCCGGAAAGCGGCCCGGAAAGTGGCCCGGAAGTGGCCCCGGAAAGTGGCCCGGAAAGTGGCCCGGAAAGTGGCCCGGAAAGTGGCCCGGAAAGTGGCCCGGAAAGTGGCCCGGAAAGTGGCCCGGAAAGTGGCCCGGAAAGTGGCCCGGAAAGTGGCCCGGAAAGTGGCCCGGAAAGTGGCCCGGAAAGTGGCCCGGAAAGTGGCCCGGAAAGTAGCCCGAAAAGTGGCCCGGAAAGTGGCCCGGAAAGTGGCCCGGAAAGTGGCCCGGAAAGTGGCCCCGGAAAGTGGCACGGAAAGTGGCCCGGAAAGGGGCCCGGAAAGTGGCCCGGAAAGTGGGCCCGGAAGTGGGCCGGAAAGTGGCCCGGAAAGTGGCCCGGAAAGTGGCCCGGAAAGTGGGCCGGAAAGTGGCCCGGAAAGTGGCCCGGAAAGTGGCCCCGGAAAGTGGCCCGGAAAGTGGCCCGGAAAGTGGCCCGGAAAGTGGCCCGGAAAGTGGCCCGGAAAGTGGCCTGGAAAGTGGCCCGGAAAGTGGCCCGGAAAGTGGCCCGGAAAGTGGCCCGGAAAGTGGCCCGGAAAAGTGGCCCGGAAAGTGGCCCGGAAAGTGGCCCGGAAAGTGGCCCGGAAGTGGCCCTGGAAAGTGGCCCCGGAAAGTGGCCCGGAAAGTGGCCCGGAAGTGGCCCCGGAAAGTGGCCCCAGAAAGTGGCCCGGAAAGTGGCCCGGAAGTGGCCCCGGAAAGTGGCCCGGAAAGTGGACCGGAAAGTGGCCCGGAAAGTGGCCCGGAAGTGGCCCCGGAAAGTGGCCCGGAAAGTGGCCCGAAGTGGCCCGGAAAGTGGCCCGGAAAGTGGCCCGGAAGTGGCCCTGGAAAGTGGCCCCGGAAAGTGGCCCGGAAAGTGGCCCGGAAGTGGCCCCGGAAAGTGGCCCCGGAAAGTGGCCCGGAAAGTGGCCCGGAAGTGGCCCGGAAGTGGCCCCGGAAAGTGGCCAGGAAAGTGGCCCGGAAAGTGGCCCGGAAAGTGGCCCGGAAAGTGGCCCGGAAAGTGGCCCGGAAAGTGGCCCGGAAAGAGGCCCGGAAGTGGCCCGGAAAGTGGCCCGGAAAGTGGCCCGGAAAGTGGCCCGGAAAGTGGGCCGGAAAGTGGCCCGGAAAGTGGCCCGGAAAGTGGCCCGCAAAGTGGGCCGGAAAGTGGCCCGGAAAGTGGCCCGGAAAGTGGCCCGGAAAGTGGCCCGGAAAGTGGCCCGGAAAGTGACCCCGGAAGTGGCCCCGGAAAGTGGCCCGGAAAGTGGGCCGGAAAGTGGCCCGGAAAGTGGCCCGGAAAGTGGCCTGGAAAGTGGCCCGGAAAGTGGCCCGGAAATTGGCCCGGAAAGTGGCCCCGGAAGTGGCCCCGGAAAGTGGCCCGGAAAGTGGAACCGGAAGTGGCCCCGAAAGTGGCCCGAAAAGTGGCCCGGAAAGTGGCCGGAAAGTGGCCCGGAAAGTGGCCCGGAAAGTGGCCCGGAAAGTGGCCCGGAAAGTGGCCCGGAAAGTGGCCCGGAAAGTGGCCCGGAAAGTGGCACGGAAAGTGGCCCGGAAAGTGGCCCGGAATATGGCCCGGAAAGTGGCCCCGGAAGTGGCCCCGGAAAGTGGCCCGGAAAGTGGCCCGGAAAGTGGCCCCGGAAAGTGGCCCGGAAAGTGGAACGGAAAGAGGCCCGGAAAGTGGCCCCGGAAGTGTCCCCGGAAAGTGGCGCGGAAAGTGGCCCGGAAAGTGGCCCGGAAAGTGGCCCCGGAAGTGGCCCGGAAAGTGGCCCGGAAAGTGGCCTGGAAAGTGGCCCGGAAAGTGGCCCGGAAAGTGGCCCGGAAAGTGGCCCGGAAAGTGGCCCGGAAAGTGGGCCGGAAAGTGGCCCGGAAAGTTGCCCCGGAAGTGGCCCGGAAAGTGGCCCGGAAAGTGGCCCAGAAAGTGGCCCGGAAAGTGGCCCGGAAAGTGGCCCGGAAAGTGGCCCGGAAAGTGGCCCGAAAGTGGCCCGGAAAGTGGCCCGAAAGTGGCCCGGAAAGTGGCCCGGAAAGTGGCCCCGGAAGTGGCCCCGGAAAGTGGCCCGGAAAGTGGCCCGGAAGTGGCCCCGGAAAGTGGCCCGGAAAGTGGAACGGAAGAGGCCCGGAAAGTGGCCCCGGAAGTGTCCCCGGAAAGTGGCCCGGAAAGTGGCCTGGAAAGTGGCCCGGAAAGGTGGGTCCCGGAAGTGGCCCGGAAAGTGGCCCGGAAAGTGGCCCGGAAAGTGGCCCAGAAAGTGGCCCGGAAAGTGGCCCGGAAAGTGGCCCGGAAAGTAGCCCGAAAAGTGGCCCGGAAAGTGGCCCGGAAAGTGGCCCGGAAAGTGGCCCGGAAAGTGGCCCCGGAAAGTGGCACGGAAAGTGGCCCGGAAAGGGGCCCGGAAAGTGGCCCGGAAAGTGGCCCGGAAAGTGGGCCGGAAAGTGGCCCGGAAAGTGGCCCGGAAAGTGGCCGGAAAGTGGGCCGGAAAGTGGCCCGGAAAGTGGCCCGGAAAGTGGCCCCGGAAAGTGGCCCGGAAAGTGGCCCGGAAAGTGGCCCGGAAAGTGGCCCGGAAAGTGGCCCGGAAAGTGGCCTGGAAAGTGGCCCGGAAAGTGGCCCGGAAAGTGGCCCGGAAAGTGGCCCGGAAAGTGGCCCGGAAAGTGGCCCGGAAAGTGGCCCGGAAAGTGGCCGGAAAGTGGCCCGGAAGTGGCCCTGGAAAGTGGCCCCGGAAAGTGGCCCGGAAAGTGGCCCGGAAGTGGCCCCGGAAAGTGGCCCCAGAAAGTGGCCCGGAAAGTGGCCCGGAAGTGGCCCCGGAAAGTGGCCCGGAAAGAGTGGCGAAAGTGGCCGAAAGTGGCCCGGAAAGTGGCCCGGAAGTGGCCCCGGAAAGTGGCCCGGAAAGTGGCCCGAAAGTGGCCCGGAAAGTGGCCCGGAAAGTGGCCCGGAAGTGGCCCTGGAAAGTGGCCCCGGAAAGTGGCCCGGAAAGTGGCCCGGAAGTGGCCCCGGAAAGTGGCCCCGGAAAGTGGCCCGGAAAGTGGCCCGGAAGTGGCCCCGGAAAGTGGCCCGGAAAGTGGCCAGGAAAGTGGCCCGGAAAGTGGCCCGGAAAGTGGCCCGGAAAGTGGCCCGGAAAGTGGCCCGGAAAGTGGCCCGGAAAGAGGCCCGGAAAGTGGCCCGGAAAGTGGCCCGGAAAGTGGCCCGGAAAGTGGCCCGGAAAGTGGGCCGGAAAGTGGCCCGGAAAGTGGCCCGGAAAGTGGCCCGCAAAGTGGGCCGGAAAGTGGCCCGGAAAGTGGCCCGAAAGTGGCCCGGAAAGTGGCCCGGAAAGTGGCCCGGAAAGTGACCCCGGAAGTGGCCCCGGAAAGTGGCCCGGAAAGTGGGCCGGAAAGTGGCCCGGAAAGTGGCCCGGAAAGTGGCCTGGAAAGTGGCCCGGAAAGTGGCCCGGAAATTGGCCCGGAAAGTGGCCCCGGAAGTGGCCCCGGAAAGTGGCCCCGGAAAGTGGAACCGGAAGTGGCCCCGGAAAGTGGCCCGAAAAGTGGCCCGGAAAGTGGCCCGGAAAGTGGCCCGGAAAGTGGCCCGGAAAGTGGCCCGGAAAGTGGCCCGGAAAGTGGCCCGGAAAGTGGCCCGGAAAGTGGCCCGGAAAGTGGCACGGAAAGTGGCCCGGAAAGTGGCCCGGAATATGGCCCGGAAAGTGGCCCCGGAAGTGGCCCCGGAAAGTGGCCCGGAAAGTGGCCCGGAAAGTGGCCCCGGAAAGTGGCCCGGAAAGTGGAACGGAAAGAGGCCCGGAAAGTGGCCCCGGAAGTGTCCCCGGAAGTGGCGCGGAAAGTGGCCCGGAAAGTGGCCCGGAAAGTGGCCCCGGAAGTGGCCCGGAAAGTGGCCCGGAAAGTGGCCTGGAAAGTGGCCCGGAAAGTGGCCCGGAAAGTGGCCCGGAAAGTGGCCCGGAAAGTGGCCCGGAAAGTGGGCCGGAAAGTGCCCGGAAAGTTGCCCCGGAAGTGGCCCGGAAAGTGGCCCGGAAAGTGGCCCAGAAAGTGGCCCGGAAAGTGGCCCGGAAAGTGGCCCGGAAAGTGGCCCGGAAAGTGGCCCGGAAAGTGGCCCGGAAAGTGGCCCGGAAAGTGGCCCGGAAAGTGGCCCGGAAAGTGGCCCCGGAAGTGGCCCCGGAAAGTGGCCCGGAAAGTGGCCCGGAAGTGGCCCCGGAAAGTGGCCCGGAAAGTGGAACGGAAAGAGGCCCGGAAAGTGGCCCCGGAAGTGTCCCCGGAAAGTGGCCCGGAAAGTGGCCTGGAAAGTGGCCCGGAAAGTGGTCCCGGAAGTGGCCCGGAAAGTGGCCCGGAAAGTGGCCCGGAAAGTGGCCCAGAAAGTGGCCCGGAAAGTGGCCCGGAAAGTGGCCCGGAAAGTGGCCCGGAAAGTGGGCCGGAAAGTGGCCGAAAGTGGCCCCGGAAGTGGCCCGGAAAGTGGCCCGGAAAGTGGCCCAGAAAGTGCCCCGGAAAGTGGCCCGGAAAGTGGCCCGGAAAGTGGCCCGTAAGTGGCCCCGGAAAGTGGCCCCGGAAAGTGGCCCGGAAAGTGGCCCGGAAAGTGGCCCGGAAAGTGGCCCGAAAGTGGCCCGGAAGTGGCCCTGGAAAGTGGCCCCGGAAAGTGGCCCGGAAAGTGGCCCGGAAGTGGCCCCGGAAAGTGCCCCGGAAAGTGGCCCGGAAAGTGGCCCGGAAGTGGCACCGGAAAGTGGCCCTGAAAGTGGCCGGAAGTGGCCCTGGAAAGTGGCCCGGAAAGTGGCCCGAAAGTGGCCCGGAAAGTGGCCCGGAAAGTGGCCCGGAAGTGGCCCTGGAAAGTGGCCCCGGAAAGTGGCCCGAAAAGTGGCCCGGAAAGTGGCCCGGAAAGCGGCCCGGAAAGTGGCCCGGAAAGTGGCCCGGAAAGTGGCCCCGGAAAGTGGCCCGGAAAGTGGCCCGGAAAGTGACCCGGAAAGTGGCCCGGAAAGCGGCCCGGAAAGTGGCCCGGAAGTGGCCCGGAAAGTGGCCCGGAAAGTGGCCCGGAAAGTGGCCCGGAAAGTGGCCCGGAAAGTGGCCCGGAAAGTGGCCCGGAAAGTGGCCCGGAAAGTGGCCCGGAAAGTGGCCCGGAAAGTGGCCCGGAAAGTGGCCCGGAAGTGGCCCTGGAAAGTGGCCCCGGAAAGTGGCCCGGAAAGTGGCCCGGAAGTGGCCCCGGAAAGTGGCCCCGGAAAGTGGCCCGGAAAGTGGCCCGGAAGTGGCCCCGGAAAGTGGCCCAGAAAGTGGACCGGAAAGTGGCCCGGAAAGTGGCCCGGAAGTGGCCCCGGAAAGTGGCCCGGAAAGTGGCCCGAAAGTGGCCCGGAAAGTGGCCCGGAAAGTGGCCCGGAAGTGGCCCTGGAAAGTGGCCCCGGAAAGTGGCCCGGAAAGTGGCCCGGAAGTGGCCCCGGAAAGTGGCCCCGGAAAGTGGCCCGGAAAGTGGCCCGGAAGTGGCCCCGGAAAGTGGCCCCGGAAAGTGGCCCGGAAAGTGGTCCGGAAAGTGGCCCGGAAAGTGGCCCGGAAAGTGGCCCGGAAAGTGGCCCGGAAAGTGGCCCGGAAAGAGGCCCGGAAAGTGGCCCGGAAAGTGGCCCGGAAAGTGGCCCGGAAAGTGGCCCGGAAAGTGGGCCGGAAAGTGGCCCAGAAAGTGGCCCGGAAAGTGGCCCGCAAAGTGGGCCGGAAAGTGGCCCGGAAAGTGGCCCGGAAAGTGGCCCGGAAAGTGGCCCGGAAAGTGGCCCGGAAAGTGACCCCGGAAGTGGCCCCGGAAAGTGGCCCGGAAAGTGGGCCGGAAAGTGGCCCGGAAAGTGGCCCGGAAAGTGGCCTGGAAAGTGGCCCAGAAAGTGGCCCGGAAATTGGCCCGGAAAGTGGCCCCGGAAGTGGCCCCGGAAAGTGGCCCGGAAAGTGGAACCGGAAGTGGCCCCGGAAAGTGGCCCGAAAAGTGGCCCGGAAAGTGGCCCGGAAAGTGGCCCGGAAAGTGGCCCGGAAAGTGGCCCGGAAAGTGGCCCGGAAAGTGGCCCGGAAAGTGTGGCCCGGAAAGTGGCCCGGAAAGTGGCACGGAAAGTGGCCCGGAAAGTGGCCCGGAATATGGCCCGGAAAGTGGCCCCGGAAGTGGCCCCGGAAAGTGGCCCGGAAAGTGGCCCGGAAAGTGGCCCCGGAAAGTGGCCCGGAAAGTGGAACGGAAAGAGGCCCGGAAAGTGGCCCCGGAAGTGTCCCCGGAAAGTGGCACGGAAAGTGGCCCGGAAAGTGGCCCGGAAAGTGGCCCCGGAAGTGGCCCGGAAAGTGGCCCGGAAAGTGGCCTGGAAAGTGGCCCGGAAAGTGGCCCGGAAAGTGGCCCGGAAAGTGGCCCGGAAAGTGGCCCGGAAAGTGGGCCGGAAAGTGGCCCGGAAAGTTGCCCCGGAAGTGGCCCGGAAAGTGGCCCGGAAAGTGGCCCAGAAAGTGGCCCGGAAAGTGGCCCGGAAAGTGGCCCGGAAAGTGGCCCGGAAAGTGGCCCGGAAAGTGGCCCGGAAAGTGGCCCGGAAAGTGGCCCGGAAAGTGGCCCGGAAAGTGGCCCCGGAAGTGGCCCCGGAAAGTGGCCCGGAAAGTGGCCCGGAAGTGGCCCCGGAAAGTGGCCCGGAAAGTGGAACGGAAAGAGGCCCGGAAAGTGGCCCCGGAAGTGTCCCCGGAAAGTGGCCCGGAAAGTGGCCTGGAAAGTGGCCCGGAAAGTGGTCCCGGAAGTGGCCCGGAAAGTGGCCCGGAAAGTGGCCCGGAAAGTGGCCCAGAAAGTGGCCCGGAAAGTGGCCCGGAAAGTGGCCCGGAAAGTGGCCCGGAAAGTGGGCCGGAAAGTGGCCCGGAAAGTGGCCCCGGAAGTGGCCCGGAAAGTGGCCCGGAAAGTGGCCCAGAAAGTGCCCCGGAAAGTGGCCCGGAAAGTGGCCCGGAAAGTGGCCCGGAAGTGGCCCCGGAAAGTGGCCCCGGAAAGTGGCCCGGAAAGTGGCCCGGAAAGTGGCCCGGAAAGTGGCCCGGAAAGTGGCCCGGAAGTGGCCCTGGAAAGTGGCCCCGGAAAGTGGCCCGGAAAGTGGCCCGGAAGTGGCCCCGGAAAGTGGCCCCGGAAAGTGGCCCGGAAAGTGGCCCGGAAGTGGCACCGGAAAGTGGCCCTGAAAGTGGCCCGGAAGTGGCCCCGGAAAGTGGCCCGGAAAGTGGCCCGAAAGTGGCCCGGAAAGTGGCCCGGAAAGTGGCCCGGAAGTGGCCCTGGAAAGTGGCCCCGGAAAGTGGCCCGAAAAGTGGCCCGGAAAGTGGCCCGGAAAGTGGCCCGGAAAGTGGCCCGGAAAGTGGCCCGGAAAGTGGCCCCGGAAAGTGGCCCGGAAAGTGGCCCGGAAAGTGACCCGGAAAGTGGCCCGGAAAGCGGCCCGGAAAGTGGCCCGGAAGTGGCCCGGAAAGTGGCCCGGAAAGTGGCCCGGAAAGTGGCCCGGAAAGTGGCCCGGAAAGTGGCCCGGAAAGTGGCCCGGAAGTGGCCCCGGAAAGTGGCCCGGAAAGTGGCCCGGAAAGTGGCCCGGAAAGTGGCCCGGAAAGTGGCCCGGAAAGTGGCCCGGAAAGTGGCCCGGAAAGTGGCCCGGAAAGTGGCCCGGAAAGTGGCCCGGAAAGTGGCCCGGAAAGTGGCCCGGAAAGTGGCCCGGAAAGTTGCCCGGAAAGTGGCCCGGAAGTGGCCCTGGAAAGTGGCCCCGGAAAGTGGCCCGGAAAGTGGCCCGGAAGTGGCCCCGGAAAGTGGCCCCGGAAAGTGGCCCGGAAAGTGGCCCGGAAGTGGCCCCGGAAAGTGGCCCCGGAAAGTGGCCCGGAAAGTGGCCCGGAAAGTGGCCCGGAAAGTGGCCCGGAAAGTGGTCCGGAAAGTGGCCTGGAAAGTGGCCCGGAAAGTGGCCCGGAAAGTGACCTGGAAAGTGGCCCGGAAAGCGGCCCGGAAAGTGGCCCGGAAGTGGCCCGGAAAGTGGCCCGGAAAGTGGCCCGGAAAGTGGCCCGGAAAGTGGCCCGGAAAGTGGCCCGGAAAGTGGCCCGGAAGTGGCCCCGGAAAGTGGCCCGGAAAGTGGCCCGGAAAGTGGCCCGGAAAGTGGCCCGGAAAGTGGCCCGGAAAGTGGCCCGGAAAGTGGCCCGGAAAGTGGCCCGGAAAGTGGCCCGGAAAGTGGCCCGGAAAGTGGCCCGGAAAGTGGCCCGGAAAGTGGCCCGGAAAGTTGCCCGGAAAGTGGCCCGGAAGTGGCCCTGGAAAGTGGCCCCGGAAAGTGGCCCGAAAAGTGGCCAAGAAAGTGGCCCGGAAAGTGGCCCGGAAAGTGGCCCGGAAAGTGGCCCGGAAAGTGGCCCCGGAAAGTGGCCCGGAAAGTGGCCCGGAAAGTGACCCGGAAAGTGGCCCGGAAAGCGGCCCGGAAAGTGGCCCGGAAGTGGCCCGGAAAGTGGCCCCGAAAGTGGCCCGGAAAGTGGCCCGGAAAGTGGCCCGGAAAGTGGCCCGGAAGTGGCCCCGGAAAGTGGCCCGGAAAGTGGCCCGGAAAGTGGCCCGGAAAGTGGCCCGGAAAGTGGCCCGGAAGGTGGCCCGGAAAGTGGCCCGGAAAGTGGCCCGGAAAGTGGCCCGGAAAGTGGCCCGGAAAGTGGCCCGGAAAGTGGCCCGGAAAGTTGCCCGGAAAGTGGCCCGGAAGTGGCCCTGGAAAGTGGCCCCGGAAAGTGGCCCGGAAAGTGGCCCGGAAGTGGCCCCGGAAAGTGGCCCCGGAAAGTGGCCCGGAAAGTGGCCCGGAAGTGGCCCCGGAAAGTGGCCCCGGAAAGTGGCCCGGAAAGTGGCCCGGAAAGTGGCCCGGAAAGTGGCCCGGAAAGTGGCCCGGAAAGTGGCCCGGAAAGTGGCCCGGAAAGTGGCCCGGAAAGTGGCCCGGAAAGTGGCCCAGAAAGTGGCCCGGAAAGTGGCCCGGAAAGTGGCCCGGAAAGTGGCCCGGAAAGTGGCCCGGAAAGTGGCCCGGAAAGTGGCCCGGAAAGTGGCCCGGAAGTGGCCCTGGAAAGTGGCCCCGGAAAGTGGCCCCGGAAAGTGGCCCGGAAGTGGCCCCGGAACGTGGCCCCGGAAAGTGGCCCGGAAAGTGGCCCGGAAGTGGCCCCGGAAAGTGGCCCGGAAAGTGGCCCCGGAAGTGGCCCCGGAAAGTGGCCCGGAAAGTGGCCCGAAAGTGGCCCGGAAAGTGGCACGGAAAGTGGCCCGGAAGTGGCCCTGGAAAGTTGCCCCGGAAAGTGGCCCGGAAAGTGGCCCGGAAGTGGCCCCGGAAAGTGGCCCCGGAAAGTGGCCCGGAAAGTGGCCCGGAAGTGGCCCCGGAAAGTGGCCCCGGAAAGTGGCCCGGAAAGTGGCCCAGAAAGTGGCCCGGAAAGTGGCCCGGAAAGTGGCCCGGAAAGTGGCCCGGAAAGTGGCCCGGAAAGTGGCCCGGAAAGTGGCCCGAAAGTGGCCCGGAAAGTGGCCCGGAAAGTGGCCCGGAAAATGGGCCGGAAAGTGGCCTGGAAAGTGGCCCGGAAAGTGGCCCGGAAGTGGCCCCGGAAAGTGGCCCGGAAAGTGGCCCGAAAGTGGCCCGGAAAGTGGCCCGGAAAGTGGCCCGGAAGTGGCCCCGGAAAGTGGCCCGGAAAGTGGCCCGAAAGTGGCCCGGAAAGTGGCCCGGAAAGTGGCCCGGAAGTGGCCCCGGAAAGTGGCCCCGGAAAGTGGCCCGGAAAGTGGCCCGGAAGTGGCCCCGGAAAGTGGCCCCGGAAAGTGGCCCGGAAAGTGGCCCTGGAAAGTTGCCCCGGAAAGTGGCCCGGAAAGTGGCCCGGAAGTGGCCCCGGAAAGTGGCCCCGGAAAGTGGCCCGGAAAGTGGCCCGGAAGTGGCCCCGGAAAGTGGCCCCGGAAAGTGGCCCGGAAAGTGGCCCAGAAAGTGGCCCGGAAAGTGGCCCGGAAAGTGGCCCGGAAAGTGGCCCGGAAAGTGGCCCGGAAAGTGGCCCGGAAAGTGGCCCGAAAGTGGCCCGGAAAGTGGCCCGGAAAGTGGCCCGGAAAGTGGGCCGGAAAGTGGCCTGGAAAGTGGCCCGGAAAGTGGCCCGGAAGTGGCCCCGGAAAGTGGCCCGGAAAGTGGCCCGAAAGTGGCCCGGAAAGTGGCCCGGAAAGTGGCCCCGAAGTGGCCCCGGAAAGTGGCCCGGAAAGTGGCCCGAAAGTGGCCCGGAAAGTGGCCCGGAAAGTGGCCCGGAATTGGCCCCGGAAAGTGGCCCCGGAAAGTGGCCCGGAAAGTGGCCCGGAAGTGGCCCCGGAAAGTGGCCCCGGAAAGTGGCCCGGAAAGTGGCCCGGAAGTGGCACCGGAAAGTGGCCCTGAAAGTGGCCCGGAAGTGGCCCCGGAAAGTGGCCCGGAAAGTGGCCCGAAAGTGGCCCGGAAAGTGGCCCGGAAAGTGACCCGGAAGTGGCCCTGGAAAGTGGCCCCGGAAAGTGGCCCGAAAAGTGGCCCGGAAAGTGGCCCGGAAAGTGGCCCGGAAAGTGGCCCGGAAAGTGGCCCGGAAAGTGGCCCCGGAAAGTGGCCCGGAAAGTGGCCCGGAAAGTGACCCGGAAAGTGGCCCGGAAAGCGGCCCGGAAAGTGGCCCGGAAGTGGCCCGGAAAGTGGCCCGGAAAGTGGCCCGGAAGTGGCCCGGAAAGTGGCCCGGAAAGTGGCCCGGAAGTGGCCCTGGAAAGTGGCCCCGGAAAGTGGCCCCGGAAAGTGGCCCGGAAGTGGCCCCGGAACGTGGCCCCGGAAAGTGGCCCGGAAAGTGGCCCGGAAGTGGCCCCGGAAAGTGGCCCGGAAAGTGGCCCGGAAGTGGCCCCGGAAAGTGGCCCGGAAAATGGCCCGAAAGTGGCCCGGAAAGTGGCACGGAAAGTGGCCCGGAAGTGGCCCTGGAAAGTTGCCCCGGAAAGTGGCCCGGAAAGTGGCCCGGAAGTGGCCCCGGAAAGTGGCCCCGGAAAGTGGCCCGGAAAGTGGCCCGGAAGTGGCCCCGGAAAGTGGCCCCGGAAAGTGGCCCGGAAAGTGGCCCAGAAAGTGGCCCGGAAAGTGGCCCGGAAAGTGGCCCGGAAAGTGGCCCGGAAAGTGGCCCGGAAAGTGGCCCGGAAAGTGGCCCGAAAGTGGCCCGGAAAGTGGCCCGGAAAGTGGCCCGGAAAGTGGCCCGGAAAGTGGCCCGGAAGTGGCCCCGGAATGTGGCCCGGAAAGTGGCCCGGAAGTGGCCCCGGAAAGTGGCCCGGAAAGTGGCCCGAAAGTGGCCCGGAAAGTGGCACGGAAAGTGGCCCGGAAGTGGCCCTGGAAAGTTGCCCCGGAAAGTGGCCCGGAAAGTGGCCCGGAAGTGGCCCCGGAAAGTGGCCCCGGAAAGTGGCCCGGAAAGTGGCCCGGAAGTGGCCCCGGAAAGTGGCCCCGGAAAGTGGCCCGGAAAATGGCCCGGAAAGTGGCCCGGAAAGTGGCCCGGAAAGTGGCCCGGAAAGTGGCCCAGAAAGTGGCCCGGAAAGTGGCCCGGAAAGTGGCCCGGAAAGTGGCCCGGAAAAAGGCCCGGAAAGTGGCCCGGAAAGTGGCCCGGAAAGTGGCCCGGAAAGTGGCCCGGAAAGTGGCCCGGAAAGTGGCCCGGAAAATGGCCCGGAAAGTGGCCCAGAAAGTGGGCCGGAAAGCGGCCCGGAAAGCGGCCCGGAAAGTGGCCCGAAAGTGGCCCGGAAAGTGGCCCGGAAAGTGGCCCCGAAGTGGCCCCGGAAAGTGGCCCGGAAAGTGGCCCGAAAGTGGCCCGGAAAGTGGCCCGGAAAGTGGCCCGGAATTGGCCCCGGAAAGTGGCCCCGGAAAGTGGCCCGGAAAGTGGCCCGGAAGTGGCCCCGGAAAGTGGCCCCGGAAAGTGGCCCGGAAAGTGGCCCGGAAGTGGCACCGGAAAGTGGCCCTGAAAGTGGCCCGGAAGTGGCCCCGGAAAGTGGCCCGGAAAGTGGCCCGAAAGTGGCCCGGAAAGTGGCCCGGAAAGTGACCCGGAAGTGGCCCTGGAAAGTGGCCCCGGAAAGTGGCCCGAAAAGTGGCCCGGAAAGTGGCCCGGAAAGTGGCCCGGAAAGTGGCCCGGAAAGTGGCCCGGAAAGTGGCCCCGGAAAGTGGCCCGGAAAGTGGCCCGGAAAGTGACCCGGAAAGTGGCCCGGAAAGCGGCCCGGAAAGTGGCCCGGAAGTGGCCCGGAAAGTGGCCCGGAAAGTGGCCCGGAAGTGGCCCGGAAAGTGGCCCGGAAAGTGGCCCGGAAGTGGCCCTGGAAAGTGGCCCCGGAAAGTGGCCCCGGAAAGTGGCCCGGAAGTGGCCCCGGAACGTGGCCCCGGAAAGTGGCCCGGAAAGTGGCCCGGAAGTGGCCCCGGAAAGTGGCCCGGAAAGTGGCCCGGAAGTGGCCCCGGAAAGTGGCCCGGAAAATGGCCCGAAAGTGGCCCGGAAAGTGGCACGGAAAGTGGCCCGGAAGTGGCCCTGGAAAGTTGCCCCGGAAAGTGGCCCGGAAAGTGGCCCGGAAGTGGCCCCGGAAAGTGGCCCCGGAAAGTGGCCCGGAAAGTGGCCCGGAAGTGGCCCCGGAAAGTGGCCCCGGAAAGTGGCCCGGAAAGTGGCCCAGAAAGTGGCCCGGAAAGTGGCCCGGAAAGTGGCCCGGAAAGTGGCCCGGAAAGTGGCCCGGAAAGTGGCCCGGAAAGTGGCCCGAAAGTGGCCCGGAAAGTGGCCCGGAAAGTGGCCCGGAAAGTGGCCCGGAAAGTGGCCCGGAAGTGGCCCCGGAATGTGGCCCGGAAAGTGGCCCGGAAGTGGCCCCGGAAAGTGGCCCGGAAAGTGGCCCGAAAGTGGCCCGGAAAGTGGCACGGAAAGTGGCCCGGAAGTGGCCCTGGAAAGTTGCCCCGGAAAGTGGCCCGGAAAGTGGCCCGGAAGTGGCCCCGGAAAGTGGCCCCGGAAAGTGGCCCGGAAAGTGGCCCGGAAGTGGCCCCGGAAAGTGGCCCCGGAAAGTGGCCCGGAAAATGGCCCGGAAAGTGGCCCGGAAAGTGGCCCGGAAAGTGGCCCGGAAAGTGGCCCAGAAAGTGGCCCGGAAAGTGGCCCGGAAAGTGGCCCGGAAAGTGGCCCGGAAAAAGGCCCGGAAAGTGGCCCGGAAAGTGGCCCGGAAAGTGGCCCGGAAAGTGGCCCGGAAAGTGGCCCGGAAAGTGGCCCGGAAAATGGCCCGGAAAG
The DNA here is from genome assembly GCF_965212315.1 of Lampetra planeri. Classification (NCBI taxonomy): domain Eukaryota; kingdom Metazoa; phylum Chordata; class Hyperoartia; order Petromyzontiformes; family Petromyzontidae; genus Lampetra; species Lampetra planeri. The sequence continues at coordinate 29,653 of NW_027615437.1, read as the reverse complement.
TGGCCCAGAAAGTGGGCCGGAAAGCGGCCCGGAAAGCGGCCCGGAAAGTGGCCCGGAAAGTGGCCCGGAAGTGGCCCCGGAAAGTGGCCCGGAAAGTGGCCCGGAAAGTGGCCCGGAAAGTGGCCCGGAAAGTGGCCCGGAAAGTGGCCCGGAAAGTGGCCCGGAAAGTGGCCCGGAAAGTGGCCCGGAAAGTGGCCCGGAAAGTGGCCCGGAAAGTGGCCCGGAAAGTGGCCCGGAAAGTGGCCCGGAAAGTGGCCCGGAAAGTGGCCCGGAAAGTGGCCCGGAAAGTGGCCCGGAAAGTGGCCCGGAAAGTGGCCCGGAAAGTGGCCCAGAAAGTGGCCCGGAAAGTGGCCCGGAAAGTGGCCCGGAAAGTGGCCCGGAAAGTGGCCCGGAAAGTGGCCCGGAAAGTGGCCCGGAAAGTGGCCCGGAAAGTGGCCCGGAAAGTGGCCCGGAAAGTGGCCCGGAAAGTGGCCCGGAAGTGGCCCTGGAAAGTGGCCCCGAAAAGTGGCCCGGAAAGTGGGCCGGAAGTGGCCCCGGAAAGTGGCCCCGGAAAGTGGCCCGGAAAGTGGCCCGGAAAGTGGCCCGGAAAGTGGCCCGGAAAGTGGCCCGGTAAGTGGCCCGGAAAGTGGCCCGGAAAGTGGCCCGGAAAGTGGCCCGGAAAGTGGCCCGGAAAGTGGCCCCGGAAAGTGGCCCGGAAAGTGGCCCGGAAAGGTGCCCGGAAAGTGGCCCGGAAAGTGGCCCGGAAAGTGGGCCGGAAAGTGGCCCGGAAAGTGGCCCGGAAAGTGGCCCGGAAAGTGGGCCGGAAAGTGGCCCGGAAAGTGGCCCGGAAAGTGGCCCCGGAAAGTGGCCCGGAAAGTGGCCCGGAAAGTGGCCCGGAAAGTGGCCCGGAAAGTGGCCCGGAATGTGGCCCGGAAAGTGGCCCGGAAAGTGGCCCGGAAAGTGGCCTGGAAAGTGGCCCGGAAAGTGGCCCGGAAAGTGGCCCGGAAAGTGGCCCGGAAAGTGGCCCGGAAAGTGGCCCGGAAAGTGGCCCGGAAAGTGGCCCAGAAAGTGGCCCGGAAGTGGCCCTGGAAAGTGGCCCCGAAAAGTGGCCCGGAAAGTGGCCCGGAAGTGGCCCCGGAAAGTGGCCCGGAAAGTGGCCCGGAAGTGGCCCCGGAAAGTGGCCCGGAAAGTGGCCCGGAAGTGGCCCCGGAAAGTGGCCCGGAAAGTGGCCCGAAAGTGGCCCGGAAAGTGGCCCGGAAAGTGGCCCGGAAGTGGCCCTGGAAAGTGGCCCCGGAAAGTGGCCCGGAAAGTGGCCCGGAAGTGGCCCCGGAAAGTGGCCCCGGAAAGTGGCCCGGAAAGTGGCCCGGAAGTGGCCCCGGAAAGTGGCCTGGAAAGTGGCCCGGAAAGTGGCCCGGAAAGTGGCCTGGAAAGTGGCCCGGAAAGTGGCCCGGAAAGTGGCCCGGAAAGTGGCCCGGAAAGTGGCCCGGAAAGTGGCCCGGAAAGTGGCCCGGAAAGTGGCCCGGAAAGTGGCCCGGAAAGTGGCCCGGAAAGTGGCCCGGAAAGTGGCCCGGAAAGTGGCCCGGAAAGTGGCCCGGAAAGTGGCCCGGAAAGTGGCCCGGAAAGTGGCCCGGAAAGTGGCCCGGAAAGTCGCCCGGAAAGTGGCCCGGAAAGTGGCCCGGAAAGTGGCCCGGAAAGTGGCCCGGAAAGTGGCCCGGAAAGTGGCCCGGAAGTGGCCCTGGAAAGTGGCCCCGGAAAGTGGCCCGGAAAGTGGCCCGGAAAGTGGCCCGGAAAGTGGCCCGGAAAGGGGCCCGGAAAGTGGCCCGGAAAGTGGCCCGGAAAGTGGCCCGGAAAGGGGCCCGGAAAGTGGCCCGGAAAGTGGCCCGGAAAGTGGCCCGGAAAGTGGCCCGGAAAGTGGGCCGGAAAGTGGCCCGGAAAGTGGCCCGGAAAGTGGCCCGGAAAGGGGCCCGGAAAGTGGCCCGGAAAGTGGCCCGGAAAGTGGCCCGGAAAGTGGCCCGGAAAGTGGCCCGGAAAGTGGCCCGGAAAGTGGCCCGGAAAGTGGCCCGGAAAGTGGCCCGGAAAGTGGCCCGGAAAGTGGCCCGGAAAGTGGCCCGGAAAGTGGCCCGGAAAGTGGCCCGGAAAGTGGCCCGGAAAGTGGCCCGGAAAGTGGCCCAGAAAGTGGCCCGGAAAGTGGCCCGGAAAGTGGCCCGGAAAGTGGCCCGGAAAGTGGCCCGGAAAGTGGCCCGGAAAGTGGCCCGGAAAGTGGCCCGGAAAGTGGCCCGGAAAGTGGCCCGGAAAGTGGCCCAGAAAGTGGCCCGGAAGTGGCCCTGGAAAGTGGCCCCGAAAAGTGGCCCGGAAAGTGGGCCGGAAGTGGCCCCGGAAAGTGGCCCCGGAAAGTGGCCCGGAAAGTGGCCCGGAAAGTGGCCCGGAAAGTGGCCCGGAAAGTGGCCCGGTAAGTGGCCCGGAAAGTGGCCCGGAAAGTGGCCCGGAAAGTGGCCCGGAAAGTGGCCCGGAAAGTGGCCCCGGAAAGTGGCCCGGAAAGTGGCCCGGAAAGGTGCCCGGAAAGTGGCCCGGAAAGTGGCCCGGAAAGTGGGCCGGAAAGTGGCCCGGAAAGTGGCCCGGAAAGTGGCCCGGAAAGTGGGCCGGAAAGTGGCCCGGAAAGTGGCCCGGAAAGTGGCCCCGGAAAGTGGCCCGGAAAGTGGCCCGGAAAGTGGCCCGGAAAGTGGCCCGGAAAGTGGCCCGGAATGTGGCCCGGAAAGTGGCCCGGAAAGTGGCCCGGAAAGTGGCCTGGAAAGTGGCCCGGAAAGTGGCCCGGAAAGTGGCCCGGAAAGTGGCCCGGAAAGTGGCCCGGAAAGTGGCCCGGAAAGTGGCCCGGAAAGTGGCCCAGAAAGTGGCCCGGAAGTGGCCCTGGAAAGTGGCCCCGAAAAGTGGCCCGGAAAGTGGCCCGGAAGTGGCCCCGGAAAGTGGCCCGGAAAGTGGCCCGGAAGTGGCCCCGGAAAGTGGCCCGGAAAGTGGCCCGGAAGTGGCCCCGGAAAGTGGCCCGGAAAGTGGCCCGAAAGTGGCCCGGAAAGTGGCCCGGAAAGTGGCCCGGAAGTGGCCCTGGAAAGTGGCCCCGGAAAGTGGCCCGGAAAGTGGCCCGGAAGTGGCCCCGGAAAGTGGCCCCGGAAAGTGGCCCGGAAAGTGGCCCGGAAGTGGCCCCGGAAAGTGGCCTGGAAAGTGGCCCGGAAAGTGGCCCGGAAAGTGGCCTGGAAAGTGGCCCGGAAAGTGGCCCGGAAAGTGGCCCGGAAAGTGGCCCGGAAAGTGGCCCGGAAAGTGGCCCGGAAAGTGGCCCGGAAAGTGGCCCGGAAAGTGGCCCGGAAAGTGGCCCGGAAAGTGGCCCGGAAAGTGGCCCGGAAAGTGGCCCGGAAAGTGGCCCGGAAAGTGGCCCGGAAAGTGGCCCGGAAAGTGGCCCGGAAAGTGGCCCGGAAAGTGGCCCGGAAAGTGGCCCGGAAAGTGGCCCGGAAAGTGGCCCGGAAAGTGGCCCGGAAAGTGGCCCGGAAAGTGGCCCGGAAGTGGCCCTGGAAAGTGGCCCCGGAAAGTGGCCCGGAAAGTGGCCCGGAAAGTGGCCCGGAAAGTGGCCCGGAAAGGGGCCCGGAAAGTGGCCCGGAAAGTGGCCCGGAAAGTGGCCCGGAAAGTGGCCCGGAAAGTGGGCCGGAAAGTGGCCCGGAAAGTGGCCCGGAAAGTGGCCCGGAAAGGGGCCCGGAAAGTGGCCCGGAAAGTGGCCCGGAAAGTGGGCCGGAAAGTGGCCCGGAAAGTGGCCCGGAAAGTGGCCCGGAAACCGGAAAGTGGCCCGGAAAGTGGCCCCGGAAAGTGGGCCCCGGAAAGTGGCCCGGAAAGTGGCCCCGGAAAGTGGCCCGGAAAGTGGCCCGGAAAGTGGCCCGGAAAGTGGCCCGGAAAGTGGCCCGGAAAGTGGCCCGGAAAGTGGCCCGGAAAGTGGCCCTGGAAAGTGGCCCCGAAAAGTGGCCCGGAAAGTGGCCCGGAAGTGGCCCCGGAAAGTGGCCCCGGAAAGGGGCCCGGAAAGTGGCCCGGAAGTGGCCCCGGAAAGTGGCCCGGAAAGTGGCCCGGAAGTGGCCCCGGAAAGTGGCCCCGGAAAGTGGCCCGAAAGTGGCCCGGAAAGTGGCCCGGAAAGTGGCCCGGAAGTGGCCCTGGAAAGTGGCCCCGGAAAGTGGCCCGGAAAGTGGCCCGGAAAGTGGCCCCGGAAAGTGGCCCCGGAAAGTGGCCCGGAAAGTGGCCCGGAAGTGGCCCCGGAAAGTGGCCCGGAAAGTGGCCCGGAAAGTGGGCCCGGAAAGTGGCCCGGAAAGTGGCCCGGAAAGTGGCCCGGAAAGTGGCCCGGAAAGTGGCCCGGAAAGTGGCCCGGAAAGTGGCCCGGAAAGTGGGCCCGGAAAGTGGCCCGGAAAGTGGCCCGGAAAGTGGCCCGGAAAGTGGCCCGGAAAGTGGCCCGGAAAGTGGCCCGGAAAGTGGCCCGGGAAAGTGGCCCGGAAAGTGGCCCGGAAAGTGGCCCGGAAAGTGGCCCGGAAAGTGGCCCGGAAAGTGGCCCGGAAAGTGGCCCCGGAAAGTGGCCCCGGAAAGTGGCCCGGAAAGTGGCCCGGAAGTGGCCCCGGAAAGTGGCCCCGGAAAGTGGCCCGGAAAGTGGCCCGGAAGTGGCCCCGGAAAGTGGCCCGGAAAGTGGCCCAGAAAGTGGCCCCGGAAAGTGGCCCGGAAAGTGGCCCGGAAAGTTGGCCCGGAAAGTGGCACGGAAAGTGGCCCGGAAAGTGGCCCTGGAAAGTGGCCCCGGAAAGTGGCCCGGAAAGTGGCCCGGAAGTGGCCCGGAAAGTGGCCCGGAAAGTGGCCCGGAAAGTGGCCCGGAAAGTGGCCCGGAAAGTGGCCCGGAAGTGGCCCGGAAAGTGGCCCCGGAAAGTGGCCCGGAAAGTGGCCCGGAAAGTGGCCCCGGAAAGTGGCCCCGGAAAGTGGCCCGGAAAGTGGCCCGGAAGTGGCCCCGGAAAGTGGCCCGGAAAGTGGCCCGGAAAGTGGCCCGGAAAGTGGCCCGGAAAGTGGCCCGGAAAGTGGCCCGGAAAGTGGCCCGGAAAGTGGCCCGGAAAGTGGCCCGAAGTGGCCCCGGAAAGTGGCCCGGAAAGTGGCCCCGGAAAGTGGCCCGGAAGTGGCCCCGGAAAGTGGCCCGGAAAGTGGCCCGGAAGTGGCCCCGGAAAGTGGCCCGGAAAGTGGCCCGAAAGTGGCCCGGAAAGTGGCCCGGAAAGTGGCCCGGAAAGTGGCCCCGGAAAGTGGCCCGGAAAGTGGCCCGGAAGTGGCCCCGGAAAGTGGCCCGGAAAGTGGCCCGGAAAGTGGCCCGGAAAGTGGCCCGGAAAGTGGCCCGGAAAGTGGCCCCGGAAAGTGGCCCGGAAAGTGGCCGGAAAGTGGCCCGGAAAGTGGCCCGGAAAGTGGCCCGGAAAGTGGGCCCGGAAAGTGGCCCGGAAAGTGGCCCGGAAAGTGGCCCGGAAAGTGGCCCGAAAGTGGGCCCGGAAAGTGGCCCGAAAGTGGCCCGGAAAGTGGCCCGGAAAGTGGCCCGGAAAGTGGCCCGGAAAGTGGCCCGGAAAGTGGCCCGGAAAGTGGCCCGGAAAGTGGCCCGGAAAGTGGCCCCGGAAAGTGGCCCCGGAAAGTGGCCCCGGAAAGTGGCCCGGAAAGTGGCCCCGGAAAGTGGCCCGGAAAGTGGCCCGGAAAGTGGCCCGGAAAGTGTGGCCCGGAAAGTGGCCCGGAAAGTGGCCCGGAAAGTGGCCCCGGAAAGTGGCCCGGAAAGTGGCCCGGAAGTGGCCCCGGAAAGTGGCCCGGAAAGTGGCCCGGAAAGTGGCCCGGAAAGTGGCCCGGGAAAGTGGCCCGGAAGTGGCCCTGGAAAGTGGCCCCGGAAAGTGGCCCGGAAAGTGGCCCGGAAGTGGCCCCGGAAAGTGGCCCGGAAAGTGGCCCGGAAAGTGGCCCGGAAGTGGCCCCGGAAAGTGGCCCTGGAAAGTGGCCCGGAAAGTGGGCCCGGAAAGTGGCCCGGAAAGTGGCCCGGAAAGTGGCCCGGAAAGTGGCCCGGAAAGTGGCCCGGAAAGTGGCCCGGAAAGTGGGCCCGGAAAGTGGCCCGGAAAGTGGCCCGGAAAGTGGCCCGGAAAGTGGCCCGGAAAGTGGCCCGGAAAGTGGCCCGGAAAGTGGCCCGGAAAGTGGCCCGGAAAGTGGCCCGGAAAGTGGCCCGGAAAGTGGCCCGGAAAGTGGCCCGGAAAGTGGCCCGGAAAGTGGCCCGGGAAGTGGCCCGGAAAGTGGCCCGGAAGTGGCCCTGGAAAGTGGCCCCGGAAAGTGGCCCGGAAAGTGGCCCGGAAAGTGGCCCGGAAAGTGGCCCGGGAAAGTGGCCCCGGAAAGTGGCCCGGAAAGTGGCCCGGAAAGGGGCCCGGAAAGTGGCCCGGAAAGTGGGCCCGGAAAGTGGGCCCGGAAAGTGGCCCGGAAAGTGGCCCGGAAAGTGGCCCGGAAAGTGGGCCGGAAAGTGGCCCGGAAAGTGGCCCGGAAAGTGGCCCGGAAAGTGGCCCGGAAAGTGGCCCGGAAAGTGGCCTGGAAAGTGGCCCGGAAAGTGGCCCGGAAAGTGGCCCGGAAAGTGGCCCGGAAAGTGGGCCGGAAAGTGGCCCGGAAAGTGGCCCGGAAAGTGGCCCGGAAAGTGGCCCGGAAGTGGCCCTGGAAAGTGGCCCCGGAAAAGTGGCCCGGAAAGTGGCCCGGAAGTGGCCCCGGAAAGTGGCCCCGGAAAGGGGCCCGGAAAGTGGCCCGGAAGTGGCCCCGGAAAGTGGCCCGGAAAGTGGCCCGGAAGTGGCCCCGGAAAGTGGCCCGGAAAGTGGCCCGAAAGTGGCCCGGAAAGTGGCCCGGAAAGTGGCCCGGAAGTGGCCCTGGAAAGTGGCCGAAAGTGGCCCCGGAAAGTGGCCCGGAAAGTGGCCCGGAAGTGGCCCCGGAAAGTGGCCCCGGAAAGTGGCCCGGAAAGTGGCCCGGAAGTGGCCCCGGAAAGTGGCCCGGAAAGTGGCCCGGAAAGTGGCCCGGAAAGTGGCCTGGAAAGTGGCCCGGAAAGTGGCCCGGAAAGTCGCCCGGAAAGTGGCCCGGAAAGTCGCCCGGAAAGTGGCCCGGAAAGTGGCCCGGAAAGTGGCCCGGAAAGTGGCCCGGAAAGTGGCCCGGAAAGTGGCCCGGAAAGTGGCCCGGAAAGTGGCCTGGAAAGTGGCCCGGAAAGTGGCCCGGAAAGTGGCCCGGAAAGTGGCCCGGAAAGTGGCCCGGAAAGTGGCCCGGAAAGTGGCCCGGAAAGTGGCCCGGAAAGTGGCCCAGAAAGTGGCCCGGAAAGTGGCCCGGAAAGTGGCCCGGAAAGTGGCCCGGAAGTGGCCCTGGAAAGTGGCCCCGGAAAGTGGCCCCGGAAAGTGGCCCGGAAGTGGCCCCGGAAAGTGGCCCCAGAAAGTGGCCCGGAAAGTGGCCCGGAAGTGGCCCCGGAAAGTGGCCCGGAAAGTGGCCCAGAAGTGGCCCCGGAAAGTGGCCCGGAAAGTGGCCTGAAAGTTGCCCGGAAAGTGGCACGGAAAGTGGCCCGGAAGTGGCCCTGGAAAGTTGCCCCGGAAAGTGGCCCGGAAAGTGGCCCGGAAGTGGCCCCGGAAAGTGGCCCCGGAAAGTGGCCCGGAAAGTGGCCCGGAAGTGGCCCCGGAAATTGGCCCCGGAAAGTGGCCCGGAAAGTGGCCCGGAAAGTGGCCCGGAAAGTGGCCCGGAAAGTGGCCCGGAAAGTGGCCCGGAAAGTGGCCCGGAAAGTGGCCCGGAAAGTGGCCCGGAAAGTGGCCCGGAAAGTGGCCCGGAAAGTGGCCCGGAAAGTGGCCCGGAAAGTGGCCCGGAAAGTGGCCCGGAAAGTGGCCCGGAAAGTGGCCCGAAAAGTGGCCCGAAAAGTGGCCCGGAAAGTGGCCCGGAAAGTGGGCCGGAAAGCGGCCCGGAAAGCGGCCCGGAAAGTGGCCCGGAAAGTGGCCCGGAAGTGGCCCCGGAAAGTGGCCCGGAAAGTGGCCCGGAAAGTGGCCCGGAAAGTGGCCTGGAAAGTGGCCCGGAAAGTGGCCCGGAAAGTGGCCCGGAAAATGGCCCGGAAAGTGGCCCGGAAAGTGGCCCGGAAAGTGGCCCGGAAAGTGGCCCGGAAAGTGGCCCGGAAAGTGGCCCGGAAAGTGGCCCAGAAAGTGGCCCGGAAAGTGGCCCGGAAAGTGGCCCGGAAAGTGGCCCGGAAAGTGGCCCGGAAAGTGGCCCGGAAAGTGGCCCGGAAAGTGGCCCGGAAAGTGGCCCGGAAAGTGGCCCCGGAAAGTGGCCCGGAAAGTGGCCCGGAAAGGGGCCCGGAAAGTGGCCCGGAAAGTGGCCCGGAAAGTGGGCCGGAAAGTGGCCCGGAAAGTGGCCCGGAAAGTGGCCCGGAAAGTGGGCCGGAAAGTGGCCCGGAAAGTGGCCCGGAAAGTGGCCCCGGAAAGTGGCCCGGAAAGTGGCCCGGAAAGTGGCCCGGAAAGTGGCCCGGAAAGGGGCCCGGAAAGTGGCCCGGAAAGTGGCCCGGAAAGTGGGCCGGAAAGTGGCCCGGAAAGTGGCCCGGAAAGTGGCCCGGAAAGTGGGCCGGAAAGTGGCCCGGAAAGTGGCCCGGAAAGTGGCCCGGAAAGTGGCCCGGAAAGTGGCCCGGAAAGTGGCCCGGAAAGTGGCCCGGAAAGTGGCCCGGAAAGTGGCCCGGAAAGTGGCCCGGAAAGTGGCCCGGAAAGTGGCCCGGAAAGTGGCCCGGAAAGTGGCCCGGAAAGTGGCCCGGAAGTGGCCCTGGAAAGTGGCCCCGAAAAGTGGCCCGGAAAGTGGCCCGGAAGTGGCCCCGGAAAGTGGCCCCGGAAAGGGGCCCGGAAAGTGGCCCGGAAGTGGCCCCGGAAAGTGGCCCGGAAAGTGGCCCGGAAGTGGCCCCGGAAAGTGGCCCGGAAAGTGGCCCGAAAGTGGCCCGGAAAGTGGCCCGGAAAGTGGCCCGGAAGTGGCCCTGGAAAGTGGCCCCGGAAAGTGGCCCGGAAAGTGGCCCGGAAGTGGCCCCGGAAAGTGGCCCCGGAAAGTGGCCCGGAAAGTGGCCCGGAAGTGGCCCCGGAAAGTGGCCCGGAAAGTGGCCCGGAAAGTGGCCTGGAAAGTGGCCCGGAAAGTGGCCCGGAAAGTGGCCCGGAAAGTGGCCCGGAAAGTGGCCCGGAAAGTGGCCCGGAAAGTGGCCCGGAAAGTGGCCCGGAAAGTGGCCCGGAAAGTGGCCCGGAAAGTGGCCCGGAAAGTGGCCCGGAAAGTGGCCTGGAAAGTGGCCCGGAAAGTGGCCCGGAAAGTGGCCCGGAAAGTGGCCCGGAAAGTGGCCCGGAAAGTGGCCCGGAAAGTGGCCCGGAAAGTGGCCCGGAAAGTGGCCCGGAAAGTGGCCCGGAAAGTGGCCCGGAAAGTGGCCCGGAAAGTGGCCCGGAAGTGGCCCTGGAAAGTGGCCCCGGAAAGTGGCCCCGGAAAGTGGCCCGGATGTGGCCCCGGAAAGTGGCCCCAGAAAGTGGCCCGGAAAGTGGCCCGGAAGTGGCCCCGGAAAGTGGCCCGGAAAGTGGCCCAGAAGTGGCCCCGGAAAGTGGCCCGGAAAGTGGCCTGAAAGTTGCCCGGAAAGTGGCACGGAAAGTGGCCCGGAAGTGGCCCTGGAAAGTTGCCCCGGAAAGTGGCCCGGAAAGTGGCCCGGAAGTGGCCCCGGAAAGTGGCTCCGGAAAGTGGCCCGGAAAGTGGCCCGGAAGTGGCCCCGGAAATTGGCCCCGGAAAGTGGCCCGGAAAGTGGCCCGGAAAGTGGCCCGGAAAGTGGCCCGGAAAGTGGCCCGGAAAGTGGCCCGGAAAGTGGCCCGGAAAGTGGCCCGGAAAGTGGCCCGGAAAGTGGCCCGGAAAGTGGCCCGGAAAGTGGCCCGGAAAGTGGCCCGGAAAGTGGCCCGGAAAGCGGCCCGGAAAGTGGCCCGGAAAGTGGCCCGGAAAGTGGCCCGAAAAGTGGCCCGGAAAGTGGCCCGGAAAGTGGCCCGGAAAGTGGGCCGGAAAGCGGCCCGGAAAGCGGCCCGGAAAGTGGCCCGGAAAGTGGCCCGGAAGTGGCCCCGGAAAGTGGCCCGGAAAGTGGCCCGGAAAGTGGCCCGGAAAGTGGCCCGGAAAGTGGCCCGGAAAGTGGCCCGGAAAGTGGCCCGGAAAATGGCCCGGAAAGTGGCCCGGAAAGTGGCCCGGAAAGTGGCCCGGAAAGTGGCCCGGAAAGTGGCCCGGAAAGTGGCCCGGAAAGTGGCCCAGAAAGTGGCCCGGAAAGTGGCCCGGAAAGTGGCCCGGAAAGTGGCCCGGAAAGTGGCCCGGAAAGTGGCCCGGAAAGTGGCCCGGAAAGTGGCCCGGAAAGTGGCCCGGAAAGTGGCCCCGGAAAGTGGCCCGGAAAGTGGCCCGGAAAGGGGCCCGGAAAGTGGCCCGGAAAGTGGCCCGGAAAGTGGGCCGGAAAGTGGCCCGGAAAGTGGCCCGGAAAGTGGCCCGGAAAGTGGGCCGGAAAGTGGCCCGGAAAGTGGCCCGGAAAGTGGCCCCGGAAAGTGGCCCGGAAAGTGGCCCGGAAAGTGGCCCGGAAAGTGGCCCGGAAAGTGGCCCGGAAAGTGGCCCGGAAAGTGGCCCGGAAAGTGGCCTGGAAAGTGGCCCGGAAAGTGGCCCGGAAAGTGGCCCGGAAAGTGGCCCGGAAAGTGGCCCGGAAAGTGGCCCGGAAAGTGGCCCGGAAAGTGGCCCGGAAAGTGGCCCGGAAGTGGCCCTGGAAAGTGGCCCCGGAATGTGGCCCGGAAAGTGGCCCGGAAGTGGCCCCGGAAAGTGGCCCCGGAAAGTGGCCCGGAAAGTGGCCCGGAAGTGGCCCCGGAAAGTGGCCCGGAAAGTGGCCTGGAAGTGGCCCCGGAAAGTGGCCCGGAAAGTGGCCCGAAAGTGGCCCGGAAAGTCGCCCGGAAAGTGGCCCGGAAGTGGCCCTGGAAAGTGGCCCCGGAAAGTGGCCCGGAAAGTGGCCCGGAAGTGGCCCCGGAAAGTGGCCCCGGAAAGTGGCCCGGAAAGTGGCCCGGAAGTGGCCCCGGAAAGTGGCCCCGGAAAGTGGCCCGGAAAGTGGCCCGGAAAGTGGCCCGGAAAGTGGCCCGGAAAGTGGCCCGGAAAGTGGCCCGGAAAGAGGCCCGGAAAGTGGCCCGGAAAGTGGCCCGGAAAGTGGCCTGGAAAGTGGCCCGGAAAGTGGCCCGGAAGTGGCCCTGGAAAGTGGCCCCGGAAAGTGGCCCGGAAAGTGGCCCGGAAGTGGCCCCGGAAAGTGGCCCCGGAAAGTGGCCCGGAAAGTGGCCCGGAAGTGGCCCCGGAAAGTGGCCCGGAAAGTGGCTCGGAAGTGGCCCCGGAAAGTGGCGCGGAAAGTGGCCCGAAAGTGGCCAGGAAAAGTGGCCCGGAAAGTGGCCCGGAAGTGGCCCTGGAAAGTGGCCCCGGAAAGTGGCCCAGAAAGTGGCCCGGAAGTAGCCCCGGAAAGTGGCCCCGGAAAGTGGCCCGGAAAGTGGCCCGGAAGTGGCCCCGGAAAGTGGCCCCGGAAAGTGGCCCGGAAAGTGGCCCGGAAAGTGGCCCGGAAAGTGGCCCGGAAAGTGGCCCGGAAAGTGGCCCGGAAAGTGGCCCGGAAAGTGGCCTGGAAAGTGGCCTGGAAAGTGGCCCGGAAAGTGGCCCGGAAAGTGGCCCGGAAAGTGGCCCGGAAAGTGGCCCGGAAAGTGGCCCGGAAAGTGGCCCGGAAAGTGGCCCGGAAGTGGCCCTGGAAAGTGGCCCCGAAAAGTGGCCCGGAAAGTGGCCCGGAAGTGGCCCCGGAAAGTGGCCCTGGAAAGTGGCCCGGAAAGTGGCCCGGAAGTGGCCCCGGAAAGTGGCCCGGAAAGTGGCCCGGAAGTGGCCCCGGAAAGTGGCCCGGAAAGTGGCCCGAAAGTGGCCCGGAAAGTGGCCCGGAAAGTGGCCCGGAAGTGGCCCTGGAAAGTGGCCCCGGAAAGTGGCCCGGAAAGTGGCCCGGAAGTGGCCCCGGAAAGTGGCCCCGGAAAGTGGCCCGGAAAGTGGCCCGGAAGTGGCCCCGGAAAGTGGCCCGGAAAGTGGCCCGGAAAGTGGCCCGGAAAGTGGCCTGGAAAGTGGCCCGGAAAGTGGCCCGGAAAGTGGCCCGGAAAGTGGCCCGGAAAGTGGCCCGGAAAGTGGCCCGGAAAGTGGCCCGGAAAGTGGCCCGGAAAGTGGCCCGGAAAATGGCCCGGAAAGTGGCCCGGAAAGTGGCCCGGAAAGTGGCCCGGAAAGTGGCCCGGAAAGTGGCCCGGAAAGTGGCCCGGAAAGTGGCCCGGAAAGTGGCCCGGAAAGTGGCCCGGAAAGTGGCCCGGAAAGTGGCCCGGAAAGTGGCCCGGAAAGTGGCCCCGGAAAGTGGCCCGGAAAGTGGCCCGGAAAGGGGCCCGGAAAGTGGCCCGGAAAGTGGCCCGGAAAGTGGGCCGGAAAGTGGCCCGGAAAGTGGCCCGGAAAGTGGCCCGGAAAGTGGGCCGGAAAGTGGCCCGGAAAGTGGCCCGGAAAGTGGCCCCGGAAAGTGGCCCGGAAAGTGGCCCGGAAAGTGGCCCGGAAAGTGGCCCGGAAAGTGGCCCGGAAAGTGGCCCGGAAAGTGGCCCGGAAAGTGGCCTGGAAAGTGGCCCGGAAAGTGGCCCGGAAAGTGGCCCGGAAAGTGGCCCGGAAAGTGGCCCGGAAAGTGGCCCGGAAAGTGGCCCGGAAAGTGGCCCGGAAAGTGGCCCGGAAGTGGCCCTGGAAAGTGGCCCCGGAATGTGGCCCGGAAAGTGGCCCGGAAGTGGCCCCGGAAAGTGGCCCCGGAAAGTGGCCCGGAAAGTGGCCCGGAAGTGGCCCCGGAAAGTGGCCCGGAAAGTGGCCTGGAAGTGGCCCCGGAAAGTGGCCCGGAAAGTGGCCCGAAAGTGGCCCGGAAAGTCGCCCGGAAAGTGGCCCGGAAGTGGCCCTGGAAAGTGGCCCCGGAAAGTGGCCCGGAAAGTGGCCCGGAAGTGGCCCCGGAAAGTGGCCCCGGAAAGTGGCCCGGAAAGTGGCCCGGAAGTGGCCCCGGAAAGTGGCCCCGGAAAGTGGCCCGGAAAGTGGCCCGGAAAGTGGCCCGGAAAGTGGCCCGGAAAGTGGCCCGGAAAGTGGCCCGGAAAGAGGCCCGGAAAGTGGCCCGGAAAGTGGCCCGGAAAGTGGCCTGGAAAGTGGCCCGGAAAGTGGCCCGGAAGTGGCCCTGGAAAGTGGCCCCGGAAAGTGGCCCGGAAAGTGGCCCGGAAGTGGCCCCGGAAAGTGGCCCCGGAAAGTGGCCCGGAAAGTGGCCCGGAAGTGGCCCCGGAAAGTGGCCCGGAAAGTGGCTCGGAAGTGGCCCCGGAAAGTGGCGCGGAAAGTGGCCCGAAAGTGGCCAGGAAAAGTGGCCCGGAAAGTGGCCCGGAAGTGGCCCTGGAAAGTGGCCCCGGAAAGTGGCCCGGAAAGTGGCCCGGAAGTAGCCCCGGAAAGTGGCCCCGGAAAGTGGCCCGGAAAGTGGCCCGGAAGTGGCCCCGGAAAGTGGCCCCGGAAAGTGGCCCGGAAAGTGGCCCGGAAAGTGGCCCGGAAAGTGGCCCGGAAAGTGGCCCGGAAAGTGGCCCGGAAAGTGGCAAGGAAAGTGGCCTGGAAAGTGGCCCGGAAAGTGGCCCGGAAAGTGGCCCGGAAAGTGGCCCGGAAAGTGGCCCGGAAAGTGGCCCGGAAAGTGGCCCGGAAAGTGGCCCGGAAAGTGGCCCGGAAGTGGCCCTGGAAAGTGGCCCCGAAAAGTGGCCCGGAAAGTGGCCCGGAAGTGGCCCCGGAAAGTGGCCCTGGAAAGTGGCCCGGAAAGTGGCCCGGAAGTGGCCCCGGAAAGTGGCCCGGAAAGTGGCCCGGAAGTGGCCCCGGAAAGTGGCCCGGAAAGTGGCCCGAAAGTGGCCCGGAAAGTGGCCCGGAAAGTGGCCCGGAAGTGGCCCTGGAAAGTGGCCCCGGAAAGTGGCCCGGAAAGTGGCCCGGAAGTGGCCCCGGAAAGTGGCCCCGGAAAGTGGCCCGGAAAGTGGCCCGGAAGTGGCCCCGGAAAGTGGCCCGGAAAGTGGCCCGGAAAGTGGCCCGGAAAGTGGCCTGGAAAGTGGCCCGGAAAGTGGCCCGGAAAGTGGCCCGGAAAGTGGCCCGGAAAGTGGCCCGGAAAGTGGCCCGGAAAGTGGCCCGGAAAGTGGCCCGGAAAGTGGCCCGGAAAATGGCCCGGAAAGTGGCCCGGAAAGTGGCCCGGAAAGTGGCCCGGAAAGTGGCCCGGAAAGTGGCCCGGAAAGTGGCCCGGAAAGTGGCCCGGAAAGTGGCCCGGAAAGTGGCCCGGAAAGTGGCCAGGAAAGTTGCCCGGAAAGTGGCCCGGAAAGTGGCCCGGAAAGTGGCCCGGAAGTGGCCCTGGAAAGTGGCCCCGGAAAGTGGCCCCGGAAAGTGGCCCGGAAGTGGCCCCGGAAAGTGGCCCCGGAAAGTGGCCCGGAAAGTGGCCCAGAAGTGGCCCCGGAAAGTGGCCCGGAAAGTGGCCCGGAAGTGGCCCCGGAAAGTGGCCCGGAAAGTGGCCCGAAAGTGGCCCGGAAAGTGGCACGGAAAGTGGCCCGGAAGTGGCCCTGGAAAGTTGCCCCGGAAAGTGGCCCGGAAAGTGGCCCGGAAGTGGCCCCGGAAAGTGGCCCCGGAAAGTGGCCCGGAAAGTGGCCCGGAAGTGGCCCCGGAAAGTGGCCCCGGAAAGTGGCCCGGAAAGTGGCCCGGAAAGTGGCCCGGAAAGTGGCCCGGAAAGTGGCCCGGAAAGTGGCCCGGAAGTGGCCCTGGAAAGTTGCCCCGGAAAGTGGCCCGGAAAGTGGCCCGGAAGTGGCCCCGGAAAGTGGCCCCGGAAAGTGGCCCGGAAAGTGGCCCGGAAGTGGCCCCGGAAAGTGGCCCCGGAAAGTGGCCCGGAAAGTGGCCCGGAAAGTGGCCCGGAAAGTGGCCCGGAAAGTGGGCCGGAAAGTGGCCCGGAAAGTGGCCCGGAAAGTGGCCCGGAAAGTGGGCCGGAAAGTGGCCCGGAAAGTGGCCCGGAAAGTGGCCCCGGAAAGTGGCCCGGAAAGTGGCCCGGAAAGTGGCCCGGAAAGTGGCCCGGAAAGTGGCCCGGAAAGTGGCCCGGAAAGTGGCCCGGAAAGTGGCCTGGAAAGTGGCCCGGAAAGTGGCCCGGAAAGTGGCCCGGAAAGTGGCCCGGAAAGTGGGCCGGAAAGTGGCCCGGAAAGTGGCCCGGAAAGTGGCCCCGGAAAGTGGCCCGGAAAGTGGCCCGGAAAGTGGCCCGGAAAGTGGCCCGGAAAGTGGCCCGGAAAGTGGCCCGGAAAGTGGCCCGGAAAGTGGCCTGGAAAGTGGCCCGGAAAGTGGCCCGGAAAGTGGCCCGGAAAGTGGCCCGGAAAGTGGCCCGGAAAGTGGCCCGGAAAGTGGCCCGGAAAGTGGCCCGGAAAGTGGCCCGGAAGTGGCCCTGGAAAGTGGCCCCGGAAAGTGGCCCGGAAAGTGGCCCGGAAGTGGCCCCGGAAAGTGGCCCCGGAAAGTGGCCCGGAAAGTGGCCCGGAAGTGGCCCCGGAAAGTGGCCCGGAAAGTGGCCTGGAAGTGGCCCCGGAAAGTGGCCCGGAAAGTGGCCCGAAAGTGGCCCGGAAAGTGGCCCGGAAGTGGCCCTGGAAAGTGGCCCCGGAAAGTGGCCCGGAAAGTGGCCCGGAAGTCGCCCCGGAAAGTGGCCCCGGAAAGTGGCCCGCAAAGTGGCCCGGAAGTGGCCACGGAAAGTGGCCCCGGAAAGTGGCCCGGAAAGTGGCCCGGAAAGTGGCCCGGAAAGTGGCCCGGAAAGTGGCCCGGAAAGTGGCCCGGAAAGAGGCCCGGAAAGTGGCCCGGAAAGTGGCCCGGAAAGTGGCCCGGAAAGTGGCCCGGAAAGTGGCCCGGAAGTGGCCCTGGAAAGTGGCCCCGGAAAGTGGCCCGGAAAGTGGCCCGGAAGTGGCCCTGGAAAGTGGCCCCGGAAAGTGGCCCGGAAAGTGGCCCGGAAGTGGCCCCGGAAAGTGGCCCGGAAAGTGGCCCGGAAGTGGCCCCGGAAAGTGGCCCGGAAAGTGGCCCGAAAGTGGCCAGGAAAAGTGGCCCGGAAAGTGGCCCGGAAGTGGCCCTGGAAAGTGGCCCCGGAAAGTGGCCCGGAAAGTGGCCCGGAAGTAGCCCCGGAAAGTGGCCCCGGAAAGTGGCCCGGAAAGTGGCCCGGAAGTGGCCCCGGAAAGTGGCCCCGGAAAGTGGCCCGGAAAGTGGCCCGGAAAGTGGACCGGAAAGTGGCCCGGAAAGTGGCCCGGAAAGTGGCCCGGAAAGTGGCCCGGAAAGTGGCCCGGAAAGTGGCCTGGAAAGTGGCCTGGAAAGTGGCCCGGAAAGTGGCCCGGAAAGTGGCCCGGAAAGTGGCCCGGAAAGTGGCCCGGAAAGTGGCCCGGAAAGTGGCCCGGAAAGTGGCCCGGAAAGTGGCCCGGAAGTGGCCCTGGAAAGTGGCCCCGAAAAGTGGCCCGGAAAGTGGCCCGGAAGTGGCCCCGGAAAGTGGCCCTGGAAAGTGGCCCGGAAAGTGGCCCGGAAGTGGCCCCGGAAAGTGGCCCGGAAAGTGGCCCGGAAGTGGCCCCGGAAAGTGGCCCGGAAAGTGGCCCGAAAGTGGCCCGGAATGTGGCCCGGAAAGTGGCCCGGAAGTGGCCCTGGAAAGTGGCCCCGGAAAGTGGCCCGGAAAGTGGCCCGGAAGTGGCCCCGGAAAGTGGCCCCGGAAAGTGGCCCGGAAAGTGGCCCGGAAGTGGCCCCGGAAAGTGGCCCGGAAAGTGGCCCGGAAAGTGGCCCGGAAAGTGGCCCGGAAAGTGGCCTGGAAAGTGGCCCGGAAAGTGGCCCGGAAAGTGGCCCGGAAAGTGGCCCGGAAAGTGGCCCGGAAAGTGGCCCGGAAAGTGGCCCGGAAAGTGGCCCGGAAAGTGGCCCGGAAAATGGCCCGGAAAGTGGCCCGGAAAGTGGCCCGGAAAGTGGCCCGGAAAGTGGCCCGGAAAGTGGCCCGGAAAGTGGCCGGGAAAGTGGCCCGGAAAGTGGCCCGGAAAGTGGCCCGGAAAGTGGCCCGGAAAGTGGCCCGGAAAGTGGCCCGGAAAGTGGCCCGGAAAGTGGCCCGGAAGTTGCCCTGGAAAGTGGCCCCGGAAAGTGGCCCCGGAAAGTGGCCCGGAAGTGGCCCCGTAAAGTGGCCCCTGAAAGTGGCCCGGAAAGTGGCCCAGAAGTGGCCCCGGAAAGTGGCCCGGAAAGTGGCCCGGAAAGTGGCCCGAAAGTGGCCCGGAAAGTGGCACGGAAAGTGGCCCGGAAGTGGCCCTGGAAAGTTGCCCCGGAAAGTGGCCCGGAAAGTGGCCCGGAAGTGGCCCCGGAAAGTGGCCCCGGAAAGTGGCCCGGAAAGTGGCCCGGAAGTGGCCACGGAAAGTGGCCCCGGAAAGTGGCCCGGAAAGTGGCCCGGAAAGTGGCCCGGAAAGTGGCCCGGAAAGTGGCCCGGAAAGTGGCCCGGAAAGTGGCCCGGAAAGTGGCCCGGAAAGTGGCCCGGAAAGTGGCCCGGAAAGTGGCCCGGAAAGTGGCCCGGAAAGTGGCCTGGAAAGTGGCCCGGAAAGTGGCCCGGAAAGTGGCCCGGAAAGTGGCCCGGAAAGTGGCCCGGAAAGTGGCCCGGAAAGTGGGCCGGAAAGCGGCCCGGAAAGCGGCCCGGAAAGTGGCCCGGAAAGTGGCCCGGAAGTGGCCCCGGAAAGTGGCCCGGAAAGTGGCCCGGAAGTGGCCCCGGAAAGTGGCCCGGAAAGCGGCCCGGAAAGTGGCCCGGAAAGTGGCCCGGAAAGTGGCCCGGAAAGTGGCCCGGAAAGTGGCCCGGAAAGTGGCCCGGAAAGTGGCCCGGAAAGTGGCCCGGAAAGTGGCCCGGAAAGTGGCCCGGAAAGTGGCCCAGAAAGTGGCCCGGAAAGTGGCCCGGAAAGTGGCCCGGAAAGTGGCCCGGAAAGTGGCCCGGAAAGTGGCCCAGAAAGTGGCCCGGAAAGTGGCCCGGAAAGTGGCCCGGAAAGTGGCCCGGAAAGTGGCCCGGAAAGTGGCCCGGAAAGTGGCCCGAAAAGTGGCCCGGAAAGTGGCCCGGAAAGTGGCCCGGAAAGTGGCCCGGAAAGTGGCCCGGAAAGTGGCCCGGAAAGTGGCCCGGAAAGTGGCCCGGAAAGTGGCCCCGGAAAGTGGCCCGGAAAGTGGCCCGGAAAGGGGCCCGGAAAGTGGCCCGGAAAGTGGCCCGGAAAGTGGGCCGGAAAGTGGCCCGGAAAGTGGGCCGGAAAGTGGCCCGGAAAGTGGGCCGGAAAGTGGCCCGGAAAGTGGCCCGGAAAGTGGCCCCGGAAAGTGGCCCGGAAAGTGGCCCGGAAAGTGGCCCGGAAAGTGGCCCGGAAAGTGGCCCGGAAAGTGGCCCGGAAAGTGGCCCGGAAAGTGGCCTGGAAAGTGGCCCGGAAAGTGGCCTGGAAAGTGGCCCGGAAAGTGGCCCGGAAAGTGGCCCGGAAAGTGGCCCGGAAAGTGGCCCGGAAAGTGGCCCGGAAAGTGGCCCGGAAAGTGGCCCGGAAAGTGGCCCGGAAGTGGCCCTGGAAAGTGGCCCCGGAAAGTGGCCCGGAAAGTGGCCCGGAAGTGGCCCCGGAAAGTGGCCCCGGAAAGTGGCCCGGAAAGTGGCCCGGAAGTGGCCCCGGAAAGTGGCCCGGAAAGTGGCCCGGAAGTGGCCACGGAAAGTGGCCCGAAAGTAGCCCGGAAAGTGGCCCGGAAAGTGGCCCGGAAGTGGCCCTGGAAAGTGGCCCCGGAAAGTGGCCCGGAAAGTGGCCCGGAAGTGGCCCCGGAAAGTGGCCCCGGAAAGTGGCCCGGAAAGTGGCCCAAAAGTGGCCCCGGAAAGTGGCCCCGGAAAGTGGCCCGGAAAGTGGCCCGGAAAGTGGCCCAGAAAGTGGCCCGGAAAGTGGCCCGGAAAGTGGCCCGGAAAGTGGCCCGGAAAGAGGCCCGGAAAGTGGCCCGGAAAGTGGCCCGGAAAGTGGCCCGGAAAGTGGCCCGGAAAGTGGCCCGGAAGTGGCCCTGGAAAGTGTCCCCGGAAAGTGGCCCGGAAAGTGGCCCGGAAGTGGCCCCGGAAAGTGGCCCCGGAAAGTGGCCCGGAAAGTGGCCCGGAAGTGGCCCCGGAAAGTGGCCCGGAAAGTGGCCTGGAAGTGGCCCCGGAAAGTGGCCCGGAAAGTGGCCCGAAAGTGGCCAGGAAAAGTGGCCCGGAAAGTGGCCCGGAAGTGGCCCTGGAAAGTGGCCCCGGAAAGTGGCCCGGAAAGTGGCCCGGAAAGTGGCCCGGAAGTGGCCCTGGAAAGTGGCCCCGGAAAGTGGCCCGGAAAGTGGCCCGGAAGTGGCCCCGGAAAGTGGCCCCGGAAAGTGGCCCGGAAAGTGGCCCGGAAGTGGCCCCGGAAAGTGGCCCGGAAAGTGGCCCGGAAGTGGCCACGGAAAGTGGCCCGAAAGTAGCCCGGAAAGTGGCCCGGAAAGTGGCCCGGAAGTGGCCCTGGAAAGTGGCCCCGGAAAGTGGCCCGGAAAGTGGCCCGGAAGTGGCCCCGGAAAGTGGCCCCGGAAAGTGGCCCGGAAAGTGGCCCAAAAGTGGCCCCGGAAAGTGGCCCCGGAAAGTGGCCCGGAAAGTGGCCCGGAAAGTGGCCCAGAAAGTGGCCCGGAAAGTGGCCCGGAAAGTGGCCCGGAAAGTGGCCCGGAAAGAGGCCCGGAAAGTGGCCCGGAAAGTGGCCCGGAAAGTGGCCCGGAAAGTGGCCCGGAAAGTGGCCCGGAAGTGGCCCTGGAAAGTGTCCCCGGAAAGTGGCCCGGAAAGTGGCCCGGAAGTGGCCCCGGAAAGTGGCCCCGGAAAGTGGCCCGGAAAGTGGCCCGGAAGTGGCCCCGGAAAGTGGCCCGGAAAGTGGCCTGGAAGTGGCCCCGGAAAGTGGCCCGGAAAGTGGCCCGAAAGTGGCCAGGAAAAGTGGCCCGGAAAGTGGCCCGGAAGTGGCCCTGGAAAGTGGCCCCGGAAAGTGGCCCGGAAAGTGGCCCGGAAGTAGCCCCGGAAAGTGGCCCCGGAAAGTGGCACGGAAAGTGGCCCGGAAGTGGCCCCGGAAAGTGGCCCCGGAAAGTGGCCCGGAAAGTGGCCCGGAAAGTGGCCCGGAAAGTGGCCCGGAAAGTAGCCCGGAAAGTGGCCCGGAAAGTGGCCCGGAAAGTGGCCCGGAAAGTGGCCCGGAAAGTGGCCCGGAAAGTGGCCCGGAAAGTGGCCCGGAAAGTGGCCCGGAAAGTGGACCGGAAAGTGGCCCGGAAAGTGGCCCGGAAAGTGGCCCGGAAAGTGGCCCGGAAAGTGGCCCGGAAAGTGGCCCGGAAAGTGGCCCGGAAAGTGGCCCGGAAAGTGGCCCGGAAGGTGGCCCGGAAAGTGGCCCGGAAAGTGACCCGTAAAGTGGCCCGGAAAGTGGCCCGGAAAGTGGCCCGGAAAGTGGCCCGGAAAGTGGCCCGGAAAGTGGCCCGGAAAGTGGCCCGGAAAGTGGCCCGGAAAGTGGCCCGGAAAGTGGCCCGGAAAGTGGCCCGGAAAGTGGCCCGGAAAGTGGCCCCGGAAAGTGGCCCGGAAAGTGGCCCGGAAAGGGGCCCGGAAAGTGGCCCGGAAAGTGGCCCGGAAAGTGGGCCGGAAAGTGGCCCGGAAAGTGGCCCGGAAAGTGGCCCGGAAAGTGGGCCGGAAAGTGGCCCGGAAAGTGGCCCGGAAAGTGGCCCGGAAAGTGGCCCGGAAAGTGGCCCCGGAAGTGGCACCGGAAAGTGGCCCGGAAAGTGGCCCGGAAAGTGGCCCGGAAAGTGGCCCGGAAAGTGGCCCGGAAAGTGACCCGGAAAGTGGCCCGGAAAGTGGCCCGGAAAGTGGCCCGGAAGTGGCCCGGAAAGTGGCCCGGAAAGTGGCCCGGAAGTGGCCCTTGAAAGTGGCCCCGGAAAGTGGCCCGGAAAGTGGCCCGGAAGTGGCCCCGGAAAATGGCCCCGGAAAGTGGCCCGGAAAGTGGCCCGGAAGTGGCCCCGGAAAGTGGCCCTGGAAAGTGGCCCGGAAAGTGGCCCGGAAAGTGGCCCGGAAAGTGGCCCGGAAAGTTGCCCGGAAAGTGGGCCGGAAAGTGGCCCGGAAAGTGGCCCGGAAGTGGCCCCGGAAAGTGGCCCCGGAAAGTGGCCCGGAAAGTGGCCCGGAAGTGGCCCCGGAAAGTGGCCCCGGAAAGTGGCCCGGAAAGTGGCCCGGAAAGTGGCCCGGAAAGTGGCCCGGAAAGTGGCCCGGAAAGTGGCCCGGAAAGTGGCCCGGAAAGTGGCCCGGAAAGTGGCCCGGAAAGTGGCCCGGAAAGTGGCCCGGAAAGTGGCCCGGAAAGTGGCCCGGAAAGTGGCCCGGAAAGTGGCCCGGAAAGTGGCCCGGAAAGTGGCCCGGAAAGTGGCCCGGAAAGTGGCCCGGAAAGTGGCCCGGAAAGTGGCCCGGAAAGGGGCCCGGAAAGTGGCCCGGAAAGTGGCCCGGAAAGTGGCCCGGAAGTGGCCCCGGAAAGTGGCCCCGGAAAGTGGCCCGGAAAGTGGCCCGGAAGTGGCCCCGGAAAGTGGCCCCGGAAAGTGGCCCGGAAAGTGGCCCGGAAAGTGGCCCGGAAAGTGGCCCGGAAAGTGGCCCGGAAAGTGGCCCGGAAAGTGGCCCGGAAAGTGGCCCGGAAAGTGGCCCGGAAAGTGGCCCGGAAAGTGGCCCGGAAAGTGGCCCGGAAAGTGGCCCGGAAAGTGGCCCGGAAAGTGGCCCGGAAAGTGGCCCGGAAAGTGGCCCGGAAAGTGGCCCGGAAAGTGGCCCGGAAAGTGGCCCGGAAAGTGGCCCGGAAAGTGGCCCGGAAAGTGGCCCGGAAAGGGGCCCGGAAAGTGGCCCGGAAAGTGGCCCGGAAAATGGGCCGGAAAGTGGCCCGGAAAGTGGCCCGGAAAGTGGCCCGGAAAGTGGGCCGGAAAGTGGCCCGGAAAGTGGCCCGGAAAGTGGCCCGGAAAGTGGCCCGGAAAGTGGCCGGAAAGTGGCCCGGAAAGTGGCCCGGAAAGTGGCCCGGAAAGTGGCCCGGAAAGTGGCCCGGAAAGTGGCCCGGAAAGTGGGCCGGAAAGTGGCCCGGAAAGTGGCCCGGAAGTGGCCCCGGAAAGTGGCCCCGGAAAGTGGCCCGGAAAGTGGCCCGGAAGTGGCCCCGGAAAGTGGCCCCGGAAAGTGGCCCGGAAAGTGGCCCGGAAAGTGGCCCGGAAAGTGGCCCGGAAAGTGGCCCGGAAAGTGGCCCGGAAAGTGGCCCGGAAAGTGGCCCGGAAAGTGGCCCGGAAATTGGCCCGGAAAGTGGCCCGGAAAGTGGCCCGGAAAGTGGCCCGGAAAGTGGCCCGGAAAGTGGCCCGGAAAGTGGCCCGGAAAGTGGCCCGGAAGTGGCCCTGGAAAGTGGCCCCGGAAAGTGGCCCGGAAAGTGGCCCGGAAGTGGCCCCGGAAAGTGGCCCCGGAAAGTGGCCCGGAAAGTGGCCCGGAAGTGGTCCCGGAAAGTGGCCCGGAAAGTGGCCCGAAGTGGCCCGGAAAGTGGCCCGGAAGTGGCCCTGGAAAGTGGCCCCGGAAAGTGGCCCAGAAAGTGGCCCGGAAGTGGCCCCGGAAAGTGGACCCGGAAAGTGGCCCGGAAAGTGGCCCGGAAGTGGCCCCGGAAAGTGGCCCGGAAAGTGGCCCGGAAGTGGCCCGGAAAGTGGCCCGGAAAGTGGCCCGAAAGTGGCCCGGAAAGTGGCCCGGAAAGTGGCCCGGAAGTGGCCCTGGAAAGTGGCCCCGGAAAGTGGCCCGGAAAGTGGCCCGGAAGTGGCCCCGGAAAGTGGCCCCGGAAAGTGGCCCGGAAAGTGGCCCGGAAGTGGCCCCGGAAAGTGGCCCCGGAAAGTGGCCCGGAAAGTGGCCCGGAAAGTGGCTCGGAAAGTGGCCCGGAAAGTGGCCCGGAAAGTGGCCCGGAAAGTGGCCCGGAAAGTGGCCCGGAAAGTGGCCCGGAAAGTGGCCCGGAAAGTGGCCCGGAAAGTGGCCAGGAAAGTGGCCCGGAAAGTGGCCCGGAAAGTGGCCCGGAAAGTGGCCCCGAAAGTGGCCCGGAAAGTGGGCCGGAAAGCGGCCCGGAAAGTGGCCCGGAAAGTGGGCCGGAAAGTGGCCCGGAAAGTGGCCTGAAAAGTGGCCCGGAAAGTGGGCCGGAAAGTGGCCCGGAAAGTGGCCCGGAAAGTGGCCCGGAAAGTGGCCCGGAAAGTGGCCCGGAAAGTGGCCCCGGAAGTGGCACCGGAAAGTGGCCCGGAAAGTGGCCCGGAAAGTGGCCCGGAAAGTGGCCCGGAAAGTGGCCCGGAAAGTGGCCCGGAAAGTGGCCCGAAAAGTGGTCCGGAAAGTGGCCCGGAAAGTGGCCCGGAAAGTGGCCCGGAAAGTGGAACCGGAAGTGGCCCAGAAAGTGGCCCGAAAAGTGGCCCGGAAAGTGGCCCGGAAAGTGGCCCGGAAAGTGGCCCGGAAAGTGGCCCGGAAAGTAGCCCGGAAAGTGGCCCGGAAAATGGCCCGGAAAGTGGCCCGGAAAGTGGCCCGGAAAGTGGCCCGGAAAGTGGCCCGGAAAGTGGCCCGGAAAGTGGCCCGGAAAGTGGCCCCGGAAGTGGCCCCGGAAAGTGGCCCGGAAAGTGGCCCGGAAGTGGCCCCGGAAAGTGGCCCGGAAAGTGGAACGGAAAGAGGCCCGGAAAGTGGCCCCGGAAGTGTCCCCGGAAAGTGGCCCGGAAAGTGGCCCGGAAAGTGGCCCGGAAAGTGGCCCCGGAAGTGGCCCGGAAAGTGGCCCGGAAAGTGGCCCGGAAAGTGGCCCAGAAAGTGGCCCGGAAAGTGGCCCGGAAAGTGGCCCGGAAAGTGGCCCGGAAAGTGGGCCGGAAAGTGGCCCGGAAAGTGGCCCCGGAAGTGGCCCGGAAAGTGGCCCGGAAAGTGGCCCAGAAAGTGGCCCGGAATGTGGCCCGGAAAGTGGCCCGGAAAGTGGCCCGGAAAGTGGCCCGGAAAGTGGCCCGGAAAGTGGCCCGGAAAGTGGCCCCCGGAAAGTGGCCCGGAAAGTGGCCCGGAAAGTGACCCGGAAAGTGGCCCGGAAAGTGGCCCGGAAAGTGGCCCAGAAGTGGCCCGGAAAGTGGCCCGGAAAGTGGCCCGGAAAGTGGCCCGGAAAGTGGCCCGGAAAGTGGCCCGGAAAGTGGCCCGGAAGTGACCCCGGGAAAGTGGCCCGGAAAGTGGCCCGGAAAGTGGCCCGGAAAGTGGCCCGGAAAGTGGCCCGGAAAGTGGCCCGGAAAGTGGCCCGGAAAGTGGCCCCTAAAGTGGCCCAGAAAGTGGCCCGGAAAGTGGCCCGGAAAGTGGCCCGGAAAGTTGCCCGGAAAGTGGCCCGGAAGTGGCCCTGGAAAGTGGCCCCGGAAAGTGGCCCGGAAAGTGACCCGGAAGTGGCCCCGGAAAGTGGCCCCGGAAAGTGGCCCGGAAAGTGGCCCGGAAGTGGCCCCGGAAAGTGGCCCGGAAAGTGGCCCGGAAGTGGCCCCGGAAAGTGGCCCGGAAAGTGGCCCGGAAAGTGGCCCGGAAAGTGGCCCGGAAAGTGGCCCGGAAAGTGGCCCGGAAAGTGGCCCGGAAAGTGGCCTGGAAAGTGGCCCGGAAAGTGGCCCGGAAAGTGGCCCGGAAAGTGGCCTGGAAAGTGGCCCGGAAAGTGGCCCCGTAAAGTGGCCCGGAAAGTGGCCCGGAAAGTGGCCCGGAAAGTGGCCCCGGAAGTGGCCCCGGAAAGTGGCCCGGAAAGTGGCCCGGAAAGTGGCCCGGAAAGTGGCCCGGAAAGTGGCCCGGAAGTGGCCCTGGAAAGTGGCCCCGGAAAGTGGCCCGGAAAGTGGCCCGGAAGTGGCCCCGGAAAATGGCCCCGGAAAGTGGCCCGGAAGTGGCCCCGGAAAGTGGCCCCGGAAAGTGGCCCGGAAAGTGGCCCGGAAAGTGGCCCGGAAAGTTGCCCGGAAAGTGGCCCGGAAAGTGGCCCGGAAAGTGGCCCGGAAAGTGGCCCGGAAGTGGCCCCGGAAAGTGGCCCCGGAAAGTGGCCCGGAAAGTGGCCCGGAAAGTGGCCCGGAAAGTGGCCCGGAAAGTGGCCCGGAAAGTGGCCCGGAAAGTGGCCCGGAAAGTGGCCTGGAAAGTGGCCCGGAAAGTGGCCCGGAAAGTGGCCCGGAAAGTGGCCCGGAAAGTGGCCCGGAAAGTGGCCCCGGAAAGTGGCCCGGAAAGTGGCCCGGAAAGTGGCCCGTAAAGTGGCCCCGGAAGTGGCCCCGGAAAGTGGCCCGGAAAGTGGCCCGGAAAGTGGCCCGCAAAGTGGCCCGGAAAGTGGCCCGGAAGTGGCCCTGGAAAGTGGCCCCGGAAAGTGGCCCGGAAAGTGGCCCGGAAGTGGCCCCGGAAAATGGCCCCGGAAAGTGGCCCGGAAAGTGGCCCGGAAGTGGCCCCGGAAAGTGGCCCCGGAAAGTGGCCCGGAAAGTGGCCCGGAAAGTGGCCCGGTAAGTGGCCCAGAAAGTGGCCCGGAAAGTGGCCCGGAAAGTGGCTCGGAAAGTGGCCCGGAAAGTGGCCCGGAAAGTGGGCCGGAAAGTGGCCCGGAAAGTGGCCCGGAAAGTGGCCCGGAAAGTGGGCCGGAAAGTGGCCCGAAAAGTGGCCCGGAAAGTGGCCCGGAAAGTGGCCCGGAAAGTGGACCGGAAAGTGGAACGGAAAGAGGCCCGGAAAGTGGCCCCGGAAGTGTCCCCGGAAAGTGGCCCGGAAAGTGGCCCGGAAAGTGGCCTGGAAAGTGGCCCCGGAAGGGGCCCGGAAAGTGGCCCGGAAAGTGGCCCAGAAAGTGGCCCAGAATGTGGCCCGGAATGTGGCCCCGGAAAGTGGCCCGGAAAGTGGCCCGGAAAGTGGGCCGGAAAGTGGCCAGGAAAGTGGCCCCGGAAGTGGCCCGGAAAGTGGCCCGGAAAGTGGCCCAGAAAGTGGCCCGGAAAGTGGCCCGGAAAGTGGCCCGGAAAGTGGCCCGGAAAGTGGCCCGGAAAGTGGCCCGGAAAGTGGCCCGGAAAGTGGCCCCGGAAAGTGGCCCGGAAAGTGGCCCGGAAAGTGACCCGGAAAGTGGCCCGGAAAGTGGCCCGGAAAGTGGCCCGGAAGTGGCCCGGAAAGTGGCCCGGAAAGTGGCCCGGAAAGTGGCCCGGAAAGTGGCCCGGAAAGTGGCCCGGAAAGTGGCCCGGAAGTGGCGCCGGAAAGTGGCCCGGAAAGTGGCCCGGAAAGTGGCCCGGAAAGTGGCCCGGAAAGTGGCCCGGAAAGTGGCCCGGAAAGTGGCCCGGAAAGTGGCCCGGAAAGTGGCCCGGAAAGTGGCCCGGAAAGTGGCCCGGAAAGTGGCCCGGAAAGTTGCCCGGAAAGTGGCCCGGAAGTGGCCCTGGAAAGTGGCCCCGGAAAGTGGCCCGGAAAGTGGCCCGGAAGTGGCCCCGGAAAGTGGCCCCGGAAAGTGGCCCGGAAAGTGGCCCGGAAGTGGCCCCGGAAAGTGGCCCCGGAAAGTGGCACGAAAAGTGGCCCGGAAAGTGGCCCGGAAAGTGGCCCGGAAAGTGGCCCGGAAAGTGGCCCGGAAAGTGGCCCGGAAAGTGGCCCGGAAAGTGGCCTGGAAAGTGGCCCGGAAAGTGGCCCGGAAAGTGGCCCGGAAAGTGGTCCGGAAAGTGGCCCGGAAAGTGGCCCCGGAAAGTGGCCCGGAAAGTGGCCCGGAAAGTGGCCCGGAAAGTGGCCCGGAAAGTGGCCCGGAAAGTGGCCCGGAAAGTGGCCCCGGAAGTGGCCCCGGAAAGTGGCCCGGAAAGTGGCCCGGAAAGTGGCCCGGAAAGTGGCCCGGAAAGTGGCCCGGAAGTGGCCCTGGAAAGTGGCCCCGGAAAGTGGCCCGGAAGTGGCCCTGGAAAGTGGCCCCGGAAAGTGGCCCGCAAAGTGGCCCGGAAGTGGCCCCGGAAAATGGCCCGGAAAGTGGCCCGGAAGTGGCCCCGGAAAGTGGCCCCGGAAAGTGGCCCGGAAAGTGGCCCGGAAAGTGGCCCGGAAAGTGGCCCGGAAAGTGGCCCGGAAAGTGGCCCAGAAAGTGGCCCGGAAAGTGGCCCGGAAAGTGGGCCGGAAAGTGGCCCGGAAAGTGGCCCGGAAAGTGGCCCGGAAAGTGGGCCGGAAAGTGGCCCGGAAAGTGGCCCGGAAAGTGGCCCGGAAAGTGGCCCGGAAAGTGGCCCGGAAAGTGGCCCCGGAATTGGCCCGGAAAGTGGCCCGGAAAGTGGCCCGGAAAGTGGCCCGGAAAGTGGCCCGGAAAGTGGCCCAAAAAGTGGCCCGGAAAGTGGCCCGGAAAGTGGCCCGGAAAGTAGCCCGGAAAGTGGCCCAGAAAGTGGCCCAGAAAGTGGCCCGGAAAGTGGCCCAGAAAGTGGCCCGGAATGTGGCCCGGAAAGTGGCCCGGAAAGTGGCCCAGAAAGTGGCCCGGAAAGTGGCCCAGAAAGTGGCCCGGAATGTGGCCCGGAAAGTGGCCCGGAAAGTGGCCCGGAAAGTGGGCCGGAAAGTGGCCAGGAAAGTGGCCCCGGAAGTGGCCTGGAAAGTGGCCCAGAAAGTAGCCCGGAAAGTGGCCCAGAAAGTGGCCCGGAATGTGGCCCGGAAAGTAGCCCGGAAAGTGGCCCAGAAAGTGGCCCGGAAAGTGGCCCAGAAAGTGGCCCGGAATGTGGCCCGGAAAGTGGCCCGGAAAGTGGCCCGGAAAGTGGGCCGGAAAGTGGCCCGGAAAGTGGGCCGGAAAGTGGCCAGGAAAGTGGCCCCGGAAGTGGCCCGGATAGTGGCCCGGAAAGTGGCCCAGAAAGTGGCCCGGAAAGTGGCCCGGAAAGTGGCCCGGAAAGTGGCCCGAAAGTGGCCCGGAAAGTGGCCCGGAAAGTGGCCCGGAAAGTGGCCCCGGAAAGTGGCCCGGAAAGTGGCCCGGAAAGTGACCCGGAAAGTGGCCCGGAAAGTGGCCCGGAAAATGGCCCGGAAGTGGCCCGGAAAGTGGCCCGGAAAGTGGCCCGGAAAGTGGCCCGGAAAGTGGCCCGGAAAGTGGCCCGGAAAGTGGCCCGGAAGTGGCGCCGGAAAGTGGCCCGGAAAGTGGCCCGGAAAGTGGCCCGGAAAGTGGCCCGGAAAGTGGCCCGGAAAGTGGCCCGGAAAGTGGCCCGGAAAGTGGCCCGGAAAGTGGCCCGGAAAGTGGCCCGGAAAGTGGCCCGGAAAGTTGCCCGGAAAGTGGCCCGGAAGTGGCCCTGGAAAGTGGCCCCGGAAAGTGGCCCGGAAAGTGGCCCGGAAGTGGCCCCGGAAAGTGGCCCCGGAAAGTGGCCCGGAAAGTGGCCCGGAAGTGGCCCCGGAAAGTGGCCACGGAAAGTGGCACGAAAAGTGGCCCGGAAAGTGGCCCGGAAAGTGGCCCGGAAAGTGGCCCGGAAAGTGGCCCGGAAAGTGGCCCGGAAAGTGGCCCGGAAAGTGGCCTGGAAAGTGGCCCGGAAAGTGGCCCGGAAAGTGGCCCGGAAAGTGGCCCGGAAAGTGGCCCGGAAAGTGGCCCCGGAAAGTGGCCCGGAAAGTGGCCCCGGAAAGTGGCCCGGAAAGTGGCCCGGAAAGTGGCCCGGAAAGTGGCCCCAGAAGTGGCCCCGGAAAGTGGCCCGGAAAGTGGCCCGGAAAGTGGCCCGGAAAGTGGCCCGGAAAGTGGCCCGGAAAGTGGCCCGGAAGTGGCCCTGGAAAGTGGCCCCGGAAAGTGGCCCGCAAAGTGGACAGGAAGTGTCCCCGGAAAATGGCCCGGAAAGTGGCCAGGAAGTGTCCCCGGAAAATGGCCCGGAAAGTGGCCCCGGAAAGTGGCCCGGAAAGTGGCCCCGGAAAGTGGCCCGGAAAGTGGCCCGGAAAGTGGCCCGGAAAGTGGCCCGGAAAGTGGCCCGGAAAGTGGCCCAGAAAGTGGCCCGGAAAGTGGCCCGGAAAGTGGCCCGGAAAGTGGCCCGGAAAGTGGGCCGGAAAGTGGCCCGGAAAGTGGCCCGGAAAGTGGCCCGGAAAGTGGCCCGGAAAGTGGCCCGAAAAGTGGCCCGGAAAGTGGCCCCGGAAGTGGCCCGGAAAGTGGCCCGGAAAGTGGCCCGGAAAGTGGCCCGGAAAGTGGCCCGGAAAGTGGCCCAAAAAAGTGGCCCGGAAAGTGGCCCGGAAAGTGGCCCGGAAAATAGCCCGGAAAGTGGCCCAGAAAGTGGCCCAGAAAGTGGCCCGGAAAGTGGCCCCGGAAGTGGCGCCGGAAAGTGGCCCGGAAAGTGGCCCGGAAAGTGGCCCAGAAAGTGGCCCCGGAAGTGGCCCCGGAAAGTGGCCCGGAAAGTGGCCCGGAAAGTGGCCCGGAAAGTGGCCCCGGAAGTGGCCCCGGAAAGTGGCCCGGAAAGTGGCCCGGAAAGTGGCCCGGAAAGTGGCCCCGGAAGTGGCCCGGAAAGTGGCCCGGAAAGTGGCCCGGAAAGTGGCCCGGAAAGTGGCCCGGAAAGTGGCCCGGAAGTGGCCCCGGAAAGTGGCCCCGGAAAGTGGCCCGGAAAGTGGCCCGGAAAGTGGCCCGGAAAGTGGCACGGAAAGTGGCCCGGAAAGTGGCCCGGAAAGTGGCCCGGAAAGTGGCCCGGAAAGTGG
>NW_027615436.1:0-43060 GCF_965212315.1 Lampetra planeri | reverse complement strand
CCAGCTTTCAACCATGATCACGCAGCTGATCAGCCTGCGAGAGCAGCTCCTGGCTGCCCACGACGAACAGAAGAAGCTCGCTGCCCTCCCAGATGGGAGAAACAGAGGCAGCAAATGGAGCTCGCTCGTCAGCAGCAGGAGCAGGTAACTGCTCGCTCGTTGATTCCTCTTTTTCCTCTCACATAAACTCATCACCATGCGCCAATCAGTAAAACACTACTGATGTGCTCAGTGGAGGAAGTCCTCATCTTTAAATGCTTCCATGTTCCGTTCAGCAGAAGATACACGCCAACTTGTTAAGTTGAATTTAGAGCGTTTCATTGGAACTATTTCGATTTTTTTCTTTTTTTTTTAATAGTAAAATCATTCTTTTATCCACAGCAGTGGACGTGCTGTAAGTCTTAAATATTGTTTTTTGGATAAAATTCTAAATTGTCAGTTGTTTTAGTTTACAACAATGAAAAAAGAAGAGTAAAGCAAGGTAGTAATGGTAACTGGATATGTAAAATTTAGATAAATGAATTAGATATGATAAATACTGGCAAGGAAAGTAGCAATTCAAATGCCCCTGTAGCCAACTGTCACTGTCTTGTACATACAATAGAAAGGTAATGCCTCAAATAAAACATATTTGATTAAAGGGATTTGTTAGATTCGATATGAACTCAGATCAGTCAGTCATGCTCTCTTGACCACGTTTCTGCAGCATGGCAGGAAAAAAAACGGTTATTATGGCGTGTACCAACAAACGCAGAGGAATATGTGAACGACCCGTTATATTGAACATGAACCATCCTCTCTATCTTATGAATCGACTCCTATTAGAAGAAGCCTGGCATCAGATTTGCGGCACAAATCAGGCCAATGAGCCATATTGTACAAATCAGCAAATTAGCAAGGGCCATGAAGTGTGTTAATGTCTGGGAAGAAATAAGGACACAAACTATCCACACAGGCGACACTTTTATTATCAGCAGCCAGCCTAATGGCTATGAGTCAATTATCAGCACGGAGTTCACTCAGAGTTTTCTCAGCACACTCTCAGACCTTCCTGAGGTAAATGAAGAGATAGACCATCTACCTTGAAGTGATGCATTTGGTCAAAGTACACTAATAATACATTAACAGTATTGATTTCTTTTTCAGTCCATGATGTTCATTTGCAAACTGCATTCAGCTCGGCAGGCTTTGTGGACATTGCGGCATAAATGAACGGTGACATAAGACGTTTTATTATTTGATGCTATTCAGGACTGGAGAGAGGGAGAGGGAGCGCCGAGTCGGCGGAGAGCTCGAATGTCATCGAGCCGTCAAGACACAACGCAGTAATTAGCTGTTGACACTCGTGAGGAAGGCAGCACAAATTAATCTTGACACATTTGCAGAAGACTGATATCTTACAGTGAACACTTTGTAATTATATTTAAAAATGAAGATTAAATGACATTTAAAACTAGGATGTCATGCTCAATGAAGTGGGCATGTAGGAAATGGGGCTGCAGGGACGGGAAGGAGCGCATGGCGGCCGTCAGTCAGTCAGTCAGCGGCCTTGTCTCCTCCAGCCTGATCTCTGTCATTTACATCCTTGTCTGTCCTGAGAATTGTCTCATTGAGTGCTGTTTGCCATTTATTCGTATCATTTAAGAAATTTTAAAGATGTCAGCAACATATTAAGAGGAGAGTATTTCATACATACATATATAATACGTTATTTCTCCACTTTAATACAGAATATCACCTAATGGGATTGTGCAATATGTCTGATGTTGCTCTTTATTCATGTACATTTGTATGTTGTTGCTGCTGGCTGCACCACAAATTGCCCCTCTGGGATAATAAAGGTTCACTTGATCCCTTGAACCCTCGTCCAGAAAGCAGCTTTAGTAAAAACCTTGGATTTGTTCGTCTGATCTTTTCCCATATTTCCGTGTACTTTGTGGAATACACCCCTGCAGCTGACATCTATATTTAACGTACACAACACCTTTCTATTACGACCCATTGTAACAACCACTTGTACGTCTGTTTCCACTCAGATCGCCAGACAACAGCAGCAGCTTCTGCAGCAGCAGCACAAAATCAACCTGCTCCAGCAGCAGATCCAGGTCAGTGCACGTGTATTTGTTGGATCCTCTGATCGGAGATGTGGTGTTCATTGAATCAGGGGCATATCTGTCGTGTCGAAGGTGGCTGAGATGGACGACGAACTGTCCCTGCGCTGATTATCACAACATTTCTCACACCTCAGTATAATTAATGCACCATTGCTGCCAAAGAGGATCGATCAATAATTGGAGAAAATCAGTGATCTCAGGATCTGAGATTAAAGTCAAAATTCTGACTCAAATCTATTTGTACATGTTGATCTCCCTCCATTATTTTATTTACATTATCGTCTACTAACGTCTGTTTGAACATCGTCTGTGTTGTTTTTTTAAATTTCTTTGTCTCTTTGTGTCACAGTAATGTTCACTCATCAAATGTTAATTGCCTGTTGGTAATCGGGGAAGACTTTAAAATATAGCGGGGGAATAATTAGCACATCTTAATTAACAAAGGAAAGCGGTGGAAAGTAACAGCAGCTAATGAGTCCTGTTGACCGGCAAAGAGCCTGAAGGTGGGGGTGGGGGCGGGTGGGCGGGGCATGAATGAAGCTGGTAAACGCAGGGTAACGTGGCATTAGAGTTCCTCTTGTTATAATACAAATTGTTTGTTGCTTAGTTTTCAAACTACGAGCCGGCTGCCGGTGTGAAGGACCACCCAGGACTTGAAGGGAGCTGAATGTACTTGGCTGTTTCAGGGTCGGTCACTAGGTGTGGTCAAGGCTGGGAGCCTCGCTGCCTTATTCTGCTGGGACGTGCACGTCCGTCTCCATTTACCTCCTCCGCTTGTTCCTCTTGCTGACAACTCCCTTGTCTCTCCTTTCATTTTATCTCTTCTTCAAATGATCAGTGGTTCTCAGATGCTGACGTGACTCAGGGAAATACTTTCTTGAAGACCTCCTTGACGAGGTCCTCTCCCCTGTCATTCTGACATTTTGTGCGAACATCTTGGATTCAGCGGTTTGCATAACAAACCGTTTTACATCTGGGACATAAAAATGCCTCCCTGAAGGGCTCTTTGCAAGCAAAAGCTCCCCCTATTAACATTTTCTTCCGAAGCCACTAACCTTTCACTTCAACAGTGGACGGTCGACTAAAAAAAAAAAAAAAAAAAAAAAAATCACGTCCCACTCAAGTGAAGAAGAACACGGAACACTGTCTGAAAATTCTCTTCCATGAAGTACCTCATACAGTAGTTGGGGACTAGTATTACTAATAACCTGAAGAGTCCTCTACTGCTGCTCATTATGGATGAGGGCACATCTCACCTTAAGAGGCCCATCATTTCATCACAAAGTGAAATGATACCTCAAAAATCCCCTTGATGCATAGTTAAGAACAGTAAAGTGGGGGAGTGGCATGTTATGGGAAAGTACTTTCAAATTTCAATTTCAAACACTTGATCAGACACACAAGTTGTTTCTTGCAAAGTCTGTCACAGACATGCTGTAAAACACACACACACACACAAACAAGTCCCACGTTCTGGTCCCCTGCTCGCGGGCTGCACACAGGAGACCGAACACCAAACACAGATCGCTCTTTTGCTTTAAGTAAGTTTGTGCGACATTGTTTATCCAACACCAAGCGTGTTCAAGCGGTGTTTCTGCCGAACTTCGTTCCTTCTAAACATCCAGTGTGGTGACGCTCGCTCCTCTCAGTGGACGAGCAAAGAGAGGAGATAAAAGAGAGGCAGGGGAAAGTTAGTAGTACATTCGTTGCCATTCTGTTTTCATTAGTGCCGCCTCTTAAAAATGCCCCGGCTATTTTAGTATATAACAGCTCCGACGTAATTAGTTCTGTAAACAAGCTCGGTGTCTGTACGCCACAGACCTTTAGCTAAGTGCTGAGCAGTGCTGGGGGATTGAGTTACTCTGCTGTGAGCTGGAGAGCACTAAACTTTATTGGCGACCCCCACTAGCCATCAAAGTCCTTCTGTTTTGGCTTCAGGGAGAACCCTGGACTGATGCCTCTCACCAAAGTCCCTTATTGATGATGTAACCGATCACATCAGTGGACACTGTAAACCCACCAAACAATAAAACCACAGGGAAGGAAACATGAGACTGTTGTGGGAAGGCTGGAAGAGCTTTTTAAGGTGTTTGTTTTTTTTGCATGTGGATCGAAGGGAATTTATCACAAGCGTGTACTTTTTGGTTTTAGTTGGTGACAAGACCAAAGCTGTGTTCACTTTAATTGCAGTTGAAGCCCTGAAAAGCCGTCTCTCTCTCTCTCCCTCTCTTTTTTTTTTTTTTTTTTATCCTCCCAACCTTTCTGACAAGGGAGGGAGAGAGATTTAGTCTTTGTCGTTCAGGATTACAATGTCACTTGTTTTAAGATAGCAGATGTTATCCAAAGTTTAAGCTCACAGCCTTGTGTTGCTCACACTGCATCAGTCCGTCCTTGTCGTTAAAATCGCCTTGGCACCAATTCAATCCCGGGATTAGATTGGCTCTGGGGTGATTATTTGGAAATTTGAAACATCATTCAGGATTTTACAAATAAATACATATATTAGTGGAGGACTGCTGCTCCCAGAGTTACTGATCTCCCTGAGTCACTTTGCCAAACTTTGAGATTACGACAAAAAAATAATGCGCAATCACCTCAACGTCTCTCAGTTTTAGAACCATGCACGGTTTCTGGCCCGACAGTGGGTGAGCTCATATGAATGTTGACTCCCCAAAAGCTCTAGTTATCTAAGGTGGAGCGGAACCCCTTATGTTCTCATTTGTTTGAGGTCTGCTCTCTTCATCAAAAACTGAATTGCTCATGAAGTATGCATCATGTGAGACGGAGTGCATATCAAGAAAGCTCAACTTGGCTTTTTGCAATGCTGCCAACTAAATAAATCCACTAAATCCTTGATTGCTGCAAAACATACCAGGTTTTTCCACATTGAAAATAATGTTTTGAAATCACAAACAATTTTCCATCTTCCACTGGGTAATACTAAAATGAATCAACAACACACAACACAAACATGCACCGTGGTCACCTGTGTGCAAATGCAGCTTCCTCCAGTAAATCAGTGAACACCAAACATTTGTTTTTTTGTTTTTTTGTTTTTCCATTCAGCACAGAGCATCTGATTATGGTTCTGATATTGAAAAATTCCAGTTGTCCTCATCAAATGGTGAATTCCTCTAACAAGACTTATATGAATGTAAATATTTTATATGAGATGGAAGAAATCCCTGATAAAGAGTTCAGAAGTGTAAATGACCATGTGAAGCTTACTCTGTCCATAGTGAGTGTCTGTCTGAGACTGACCCCGAATATCGCAGAGACCCACGTGCACAGAGGTGATGGTACACAGGGACCCACACATTGGTACAAACATCAAGAGAATAAATATTGTCTCAAAGGTCAGCGTGAACTTTATCTTCACAACCAGGCCAGGGAAAACACAGCTCCACAGATGAAACAGTGGGATGATGAAACATTTCAATAAAAATGTGTCCTTTTCCATAAAGGTATAATAATAATAACAGGGCAATGTCATTTATCATTAGCTGTGGCATTGATGTGCCAACTGAACACACATACTGAGGTTTGAGAAATGCGACTGTGTGTGAAGGTCGTCGTCATTGTTTTTTTTTCTTTTTTTTTTCTGTTCAACTTGAAAGTATCTGTTCATCAAGGTCTGGTTCTGTTTATCACTCGTCCAAATGCCTTTCTCCTCCTACACACCTTAGATTTACACCCCGACGTGATGTATTATCTCAACATTCCGCCATAACAAAAAGCAGAAATTAAAATGAAAAGAGAACTGAACATGTTCACAAGACTTTGGGATCAGTGGTGTAAGTACACAGAACAGGCAGCGTGATGCTAATTGTCCACAGTTAAAAACAGATTATTCCATTTAAGAGCAGCGAGGAGTTCCTAAATACAACTTTGAAATCAGTCAGAAGGATTTAAATAAACACAGGGCTTTGTGGTAATTGGACAAAGATGATACAGCTAATTTGTGCATTCTCATATGCTTTTGTTGTCTCGCAGGCACAAATGATTTGCTCAGTGTGAGAGTGTTGTTAATGCACTGATGGTGGGGAGAGAGAGAGAGAGAGAGAGAAAAAAAGCACCAAAATAGACATTGTTAAAGACGATGTGCATGTGTAAGTTGCCCAATTAGCACAGCTAGATTGGAACTGTTAGCTAGATAATAAGAGAATAATAGAGCAGGGAGATGATAATGTGCGCGCAAAGGGTAAATGAGGAAGTGTGCGCCCGGCGCGTGCACACCCCGTGTGTACGCCCATGTAGATGATGTGCTTTCCCCTGTGTCGAAGCGGTCTGCGTTAGCCCCCGAGTAGGATTATGTTGGGGCATTAACAGCCTAGTCAGGCGGGCTTGGCTTTCGCCCAGGGAGGCTCAGTCCAGCCCGTTCATCCCCCATTTAAGGAGAACTGTTAGCTGATGAAGATGTGCACATGCAAGACTGAAGATAAAAGAAAGCCATGACCCGACTCATTAGCCCCTGTGATTTAATATATTGACACTGGGATACAAATAATTCCATTTAGTGGACTCTACTGGTGGGGAGGGTTCAATTTAATTAGTTACGAAATGTGACTTTAAATAAAGCAGAAACGCTGACGTTAAATTAAGTCATGCGCAAATTAAACAATAAAGCCATCGCGGCCCTGTTAGAATTTTATGATGCACAACCTCCGCTTTGTGTGGTGACGATGTGCGTACCTGTTATACACTAGAAATAACCTTCTGCGTATGTGCACTTTGCATGTATGAGTGAACGTCTGTTTGTAGAACAGAAAAATAGATATAGATTGTGCACAATTGAAAATAAATGGTGCAAGCAAACAAGAGTGACATATGTTTATTATGATTTCCACCAACAATGCATTCAGTGACTTTATACTGAGTTGACTTTTTTTTTTTTTCTAATGGGGTAAGGAGGTAGACAAAGGTACACATGTATCTGCTGAAAATTACTATTGCTGCTGATTTGTATTCAGACACCTCAGCAGTTTAAGCAGCGATAATTAAGAGGCTTCATCTGAGAGGTGCCACATGAACGGCTGTAATGTGTGAAATCACACCTGAGGGTCTACTTAAAATTAGTCACCTGAGGAGTCTGTAGGGCTGAGACGTTCAGTCTTTCCGTTGACGTTCAGAAACGAAAAAGAATGACAGGGAGAACAGTGCCGCGCCTCAGTGGATGTGAATGTAAGAGACGCACTGTTCTGTTTGGTCTGAGTATCACAATCGAGCACCTGTTAGGAGAAGTCAGCACCTACACTTTACAGCCATTGTACCTCGCAAGGAAAATACCAGTTGAGGGAGAACACATCCTCCAGTGTGATGTTGATTTAGTTTCTTCTCTCCCGCTCTGAACGAACTGTGTTTTCTCTGCTAATGTTGTGCAAACTGTTTTGTCTTTGCGTTGGCTTTG
Organism: Lampetra planeri; assembly: GCF_965212315.1. Classification (NCBI taxonomy): domain Eukaryota; kingdom Metazoa; phylum Chordata; class Hyperoartia; order Petromyzontiformes; family Petromyzontidae; genus Lampetra; species Lampetra planeri. Next base: position 35,539 of record NW_027615436.1, on the reverse strand, counting down.
CTCACCATCATCCTCGGCAGCGGGCGCACTTACAAGGAGAAAGCGTTGCATTAATAGCATCTACTGTGTACAGGGAGCCGGCACGGAGAAAGGGGTGCATGTTTTCTCAGGGCAGGGCGGCAAAGCAAAGCATTCAACTCATGGCCAAAGCAAAAAAGGAGCTTCTTGTATTTGGGGTGGAGGGAGAGTCCAAGCATTCCCCAACGGAACACAATGAATGGACGATTCTGTCTGGCACAGTCTTTCATAGAAAAGGAATTTTATATTTTTCAATTTGTAGTATGTGTGTTTGTTGATGAAAGAGCAAAATACTTGATGATAAACTCCCAATAGAAATGTGAATAATCACTCAAACTTTAAATCCACATGAAATTTGGAATTCCTACAAATAACATTTATCTAGGTATCGTACGTCAGATCCACAGTAACCCCGTGTGACTGAGCTCTATTGATGTGGAAAATGAAAAAGAAAAGAAAAAATCCTAAAACAACCAGAAAAAAATTGCATTTGTGTTTTTCTGCTTTCCACAGAAAAATGTGATAATTTATCATTTATGATATAAGTGATTTTATGAACAATGGCCGTCTAAGCTCAATCACACGTGTGTGTGTGTGTTGTAAAGTGTACACTAAAGATACCTCAACACAACATTTATGAATTCTATCTTTATCTATCTTATGAATACTATCTATATGTTTTACATCCTATTTTATCATTATAGATAATTTATTTTTCATGCTGGAACCAAAATTCAGTCTGCAGACATGTTCGACTGCTGTGCACTGTGCTCCAGCAAACAGTAGCTCTCAGTTTTATCCAAAATTCCACGGACGTCACAAGGAGTGATGAGATGGAGGAGGCCTGGGTTGGGGCGGATTTGGGTGGGGTGTGTCAGCCAGGTCAGAGGGTTGGACAACTGCGCTTTCAAGCGCCTGTCAACTTAATATAGACTTATTGGAATGGCTGTTTTCCAAGAAGTCTTGTTTAACTGTGTAAGGAATTAGTGGAACAAGTAGTCATCTATTGGTTATTCCCTCTGGATGCTCTGAAGTCACAATTCACTATGCAGCATGTGGATTTGCTGCAGTTCATCCTGAGCAGCACGCGGTGTTGTATAGAAGTGATGTCGCCGTCTGTCTGCTGAATTTGGAATGAAAACGTGTTTTATACTACAGCTCAAACAGCCACTGCTGATCTTTTGGTCCGATTTCGGCAGAAAAGTCATTATTTATGACGCAGGATGGAAGAAGGAGAAAAGCTGGGATCGGCTCCAGCGCAACTGTGACCCGAAACCGGAGTAAGCAGGAGAAAAGGTGAATGAATGAAAAAAAGAAGAAGAAAGAAATTAGCTAGATAACTGTGAAAAAAAAAAGTACAGGTAATGCACAAGGTTTCACAGTTAAAATAAGTGTTAAATAACAAATATGAACACAATATAACCCATCTAAATAAAATAAAATACACAGCAATATATATTCACACACACTATATCCACAAGAATTCATCCATTATTTTAAAAAAGTTGCAAGCATCGAAGTCTGGATAATATCTATTGATTTTGTAACCAACATTTGTCTGTCGTATGATGCGTCAGCGGCAGCACAAGTGTCTGATATGTGACCCGTAGGTAGTCAGGAGCTGTTGATTGTATCCCCGAGTGTTTCCACAGAGGGATCTTCCTCCTGGTTAGACCTCAGTGCGGTGGGCACCCAGCAGGCTGTGCACACACTGGTAGGTGTTAAACATATCCTGCTGTCTAGTGTCAGTTTTGCTGTGCGTGCTGCTGTTGGGAGGTAGCCAGACATGTCCACTTCCTCCGGGTCGCGTTTCCCTTTGAATGGATCACAAAAGATCATTTCTACATCCACTGCCAGTGGATTGGAGTGCAGCTCGGTAAAGAGGGGGGAACAAAGTGTGAACTATCAGCTCTCACGGGAACAGCTGGAGTCTATCCTCACCGGGTGAAATTACAGAACTCGTTGTATAGAATATGTGAAAAGGAAAGTCAGTGCAAACTGTCGATTTGACAGCTCCTAACGTGTGGAAATATGTTTTAAAATGAGAGGTGAGACCTCTTCACGTTCTCTTCTTGTGGTTAATTATGATCTTTTCCAACCAAGAAAGGAGCCTATTATCACCTAAATAACAAATGTCACTTCTTCATTCCTGTTGCCGTAGGACTTGTAAATGTCTCCTCAGAGGACTTGGATGTTATGTTATGTTAGGTCCAGAAGAAGCATCTGTGGGTGTGTCAAAGTGTGTCAAGTAGCAATTAGTCTCAGGATTTCACCGGCCCCTTCCAGCTAATATCCATGAAACATGGAGGGGAAGAGGCAGGTGTTGTCTTTTTTTTTTCCTGTATGTGTCTTCATCTTGTTAATACTGACGGATACTGACTTTGTAGTCCACAGTGAGCAAACATGAGTATGGATCAGTGCATGGGCATTGAAGGGGAGGTGTGTGTGTGTGTGTGTGTGTGTGTGTGGTGGTCTTGGTGGTGGGGGGTTCAGAGGGAAGCATGCTGGGGGGCTTCAGGCCTCCTGGGTGCTTTGTAGAGGCTCGAACAGACAGTGATGAACACGGGTGTTGACAGGGGCCCAAGTGAGTGCTGTAATGCCCCATATATCTCCATTTGCACTCAGTGTTTTGGCGCTGCTTGTGTGTGTCGTGGCCAGAAACCACCCCCCCCCCCCACACACACACCACCACCACCACCATTTCCTTCCCTTCTGTACAAGCATGAAATAGCTCAGTAAAAGTACTTTTGTGTCACAAATATTTTTAACAGACGTACCTGAAAGTGTATGTAGAACGTATAGCATAGCTACACAAGATAAACAGAATATTTCCTAAAACCAGGCTCCAATGTGCTCCTCAGTATCCTCTTCGTACTCAATCCAAGTACAACGCAGCTCGATTCATCAAACACGATCGCGTCCCCCTGAAAGGGAAACAGCTTGCGTGCTGGTCTGCTACAGACTTCATCGGGTCGTCTGAATTGATGATACAAGTTGCGAGGCGGCTGAGTTTCCCCCGGAAGCCTCTGCTGGAGCGCGATGCTGGCTGAGATGGAGGCCTCCGCCAAGTCTGTCTGACTGATAACTACAGATGCTCCTCGTCAAGTATTCAGAGTCAGATCCTCAGTGCCAGGTCTTGAGGGACAAACAATAGCACCTGTTCCTCATAAGATAGCCCATTCATGTATCTTTAATGAAGCTCAGGGGCAGATGGTGTGAAATTACATTATCCAGTACTTAGCGGTGCTAAGACAAAGGAAGAGCGGTGCCAGCATAACAATGCTGATGTATCGACAAGAAAAAAGAGAAAAGACTGCCCAAGTGTCCCACTCACATCTGCTCCACTTCATTCTCCGAGTCCTCAAGATCATCTTGGCAAAGGAGATATTCTGGGCACTCAGGCCCATCGATATGATGTACATCTTTATAGCACCTTACTTTTTGGTTTGATTCCTTTAAATTGAGATATTTCTTCTAACCTATGTTATGAAAGAAGGAATATGTTCGAATCCGCGCAGCCACTGTTCCACATGTCCATTGACAGCTCAGCTAAGAGCCTCTATTTGTTCCTTTGTACCTTGAAGCTCCTCAGAATTTGATTTGCCTTTCTCTGACATTAGTTGCCGTAAATTAAAGTTTAATGCTCGAAGTTCATTACCGCAAATCACACCCATTCAAATTCAATGCGTTTATTTCTCCATCAGTGGGCATTTACCGTCCGTCTCGGCTCAGTGAATGTTGTATATCCTGCACCATATTTTAGAATAATAAGAGTAATAAAAGCTGATATCCCAACTGAAATCATATCATTTATATTTAATGTTGCTGGAGAAAAATATGACGAGGAGTGGTTGATGTATTTTGCTGATGTCTCTGTATAAATTGCATTGAGTCTGTTGTGCATTTCATTAATACTCATTAATGCCCATCACGTCGGTCTTCGAATACATAATATCACTGGAGTTGCAGAAATCACATAAATGACAGGAAAATGCTAAAGCTTATTTTTCATTGTGCTGTGTTAATTTGCCAGTGATGCTGATGGATGTTTTAAAAAGTACTCAGGAAGAGGATGCAAAGAGCAAGAACCATGAATGAATTAACTGTGTGTAAAAGTGACGGCAATATAGCACTGTTGAGAATGGATGGATTGAACAAATTTCAAAGTAACCTTGAATATACACATTTTTAATTAGAATTTTAAAAAGATATGCACATTTTAGTTATTCAGTTTTAATCGGACCCAGTTTTTTCGACTTCAGTATATGTATATAACTGTCTGACTTACCGTGTTCATGTACAAGAGCCTCACTTACACAGCCGCCATCTGGTTTTAGAGTCCAACACACACAGAGAAAAGCTGTGTTCCCCAGTGTCCCCCTGCCCGTCACTGGCCGCCATGTCTTGTTATGACATTAATTATTGTGTTTTTCCATATGCTCCATACATGCAGCCTGGAAACTTGGAGCAGAAATCTCCTACAAAGCAATGTGTTATTGAAGGTGGCCATTTGCTCGTCTATTTGTTTAGCACATTTCACAGAATTACTTTTGGAGGAATTACGCACTTTTTTTTTTTTTTTGCTATAATGCATTTGCACTCAGACTTCTGTAAAGGCTCAGTAGACAGAAAAAAAAAGGAAAAGTTTGCATTTATATAGTTTTTCCAGTGTAGGTCTGCACCTCTGGACAGATCAATAAAGTAGTTTTAAGTAGGTTTTAACATGCTAGCGTTGAGGAAAAACTAGTGTGTCTACTCTGTAAAAGTCTACAGGGGGAGCTGCGCCAAGTGAAAACATTAACATCCTCGCAGACCTCAGCCAGAACATCGGGCGCACGGGCGTGTGTGTGTGTGTGTGTGTGTATGTGGTGGGGGGGTCACAACTCAGAGAAGGCTGATTTCATGCCCCGATGCAGCAGCAGTAATTGCACCCCTGTTTTATTGCGAGTTGATTTTAAAGAGGGGATGAATGGAGAAACATTCTGTAAAGTGTTTATTTTGGGGGATGACCTTTATTAACCCATTTTCTAGGCAGGTTCCCTTTTGGGGGGTGGGGGTCTGGCCCAGTGCGAGATTAACCCTCACAGGCCCATGGTAGCTGCGCTGGTCCACATCACCCATATTCAGGAAGTAGAGAATGACAGTGAGATTGGGCCTTGCAACATGCACAGAACACACACACACTCTCACACACACACACACACACACACACACACACACACACACACACACACACACACACACACACACACACACACACACTCACCGTATGAGTGAGACCTGAGCTACTCAAGCTACCCATGACACACGTTCAGGGAGTCATGCGCAGCAGAAAAGTTAGCAACCCACATGACAATGAAGGCTAATATGTCAGTGAAAAGTAATAGTAGTAGTACACTCACATACATAAAATCCTACTGTACTCGTACTCCCCTTCCTCGATCTGACTCTGATTTAACATGTATGTGCCTTTTGATATATCACCGTGAACTTGTTGTTTGGATTAAGACTCGCCGTTGATCTGCCAGGTACTGGGCGAGCACACGAGGGCCGTCATTGCTGCAAAGACCCCTGTCAGCCTGCGTTAGGAGGAGCTGTGATCTGGCCTCCCCCTAAGTGGAATCTATGTTTCTGTGTACGATGCCTGTGCTCAGGCCTCTCTCTGATCTCTGCTCCCTATCTGTTCAGCAGGTCCAGGGTCACATGCCTCCGCTCATGATCCCCATTTTTCCACACGACCAGCGCACTCTGGCAGCAGCAGCCGCCGCTCAACAAGGCTTTCTCTTCCCTCAGGGAATGTCTTATAAGCCAGGTATGCTCATCACTTTGTCTATGTCGTCTTCTAAACCGCCCCCCCCCCCCAACAACACTAACTTTTCAAGATATGCCGTTGTCCCTCTCTGTCTTAGTTTGAATTCTTGTGCCCATGTCTACTTAAAATGAACAAGGAGTGTGTCAGGTACTAACAATCAACTTCTGGAGATTCAGTCATAATACAGTTTCAAAGTGTAAACTTTAATAATGAGGCTAATGTAATAAGCGGACCACACACACGTTAATTCACAAAAACATCCATCCCAAGTCGCTCCTCACACGTCAGGTGAAGCGTTTCAATGTACGTGACCCCTGATTCATTCCTTCTTCGAGCTCGTGTTGTCTGCGAAGGAACACATGAACAGAGCCCATTCAGTCTGTCGTGAAACACCCGTCAGAGCAAGGATGATGACTTAAAACAAAAAAGCAAACACCTAGAAGTCAGCAGGTTTGCAGAAACGACATGAGAAGGTGTGGAAGTGCAGTTAATGAATTAACTATAAAACGGCAGGATGAAAAAGAAAGTCAGCTATTTCGGAACTATGGAGCCATGACAGCTTCAAGAGAATGCCTTGAGGGTGAGTCTTTCATCGGTGTGCTTTCTGCAATAGCTTTGACACAGAAAACGTTTTAGTTCAAATAACAGAAGCTATTATGGAATCATGGTCAGAGGTCGCCATGTGTGCGCTTGCTACATAATTCATGAGTTCATGAAGAAAAATGGCAAAAGGGGGTCTGAAAATGACTGTTGCAGTCAGAGGAGGCATTTTGAACAACTATTATCTCTGCACGTCACAACACAAAACACACAATATGTCCTGAGAGTACAATGTTATCGCCACCCCCCTCAGAGCATGTGGGATGCTGCCACGTCCTTCCTCCATGAAGTGAGCGGCCAAGCATTCACTTCCAACGCTCATGCAGGCTAATCCAATGTTAGCATTATGAGCCCGTTCCCAGGGACCCCTGCGTATGACCCCGGCCCTGTGGTGCTCACATGGCAACAGTCAGGCACTGGCTGTGCTCAATGGGCTGGTGCTGCCTGGTTGACAAGCACATCCACAAACACTCCTCGTTTGAACAAATACAATTTATCCGTTTTTCTGCAGTGATTTGCACTGAGTGGCTCTCAGTTCAATATCTCCATTGTCTTTTTCAACAAATAACATCAAGTTATAAAGTGATTTTCCAATTAACCAGGAAATCCGTCATCAATCCATCAGCTGTAGATTGTCTCCACGGGTCCATCTGGACATGAACCGTTGGATCATTAACTCTGGACCAATCATACGGGTCTATCCAATGTAGGTGATCTCAGAGCCATGCACACATCGTCTTTGGCGACAACAGTAAACTAGTTGGACATTACTTTCAAAGACCAACAAAGGATCATTTTCATTCCATCGTCCACAAACTCTGCCCTTGATGCATTTCTCTGATAACTTCACCTAGTTTGTGGCTCTGATTTATTGTTTTCTAGATGTGGCTCTGGATTTCCAGGCTACTTCCATAATAGAGAAGTGTCTTCTGCAGTTTCATAACGTACAGACTCATAGAGTGTTCTTGATTCCAAATTTGACTATGAGTTATTATATCTCCAGATTAGGTTCATCACCAGCACTCATGAGAGGATTTCAGATCTTATCTTACCTTTTTTTTTTTAGCCTAGTTTAGTGGTGCAGTTCATTGTAACCGCAATAGTCTGTAAAAAATAAAAAACACTTTAAACCTGAGTCCTATTCAAACGGTGACACTAACTTGCCTCCAGCACTCGTCTGACTAGAGTCTGGTGCCTCAACTGTGAGCACCTAAGACCCAGACCCGCAACCGTGGTGGTGTACTCATTTAGCCCATGACCCTGCCCGGGTTTCACATGACATCTAAAGACATACGGCCATTTATTATTCCCAAGTCCTACATCACAGAGAGCACAGAGAGACGGAGAGAGAAAGCGATGCCCAAAAACAGAAGGAGTAGAAATAACCAAAGCGCAACCCCACACATCCAACCCAGCTCTATTTGAAACCACTTCTCCTGTGTGATTTTATTTGTGACTCAATAGGGATTGAATTTCCGTGGCCCGGATCACATTGTGCTTTGCTGTACAAGATTGCAAAGTGATGCAAGCAGGTGTGGGCAAAGTGAAAGAGAAGGTTTAGACATTTAACTTGTCTGTGGCTTAACAGCGCTGTATGTTTCTGAGCAGAAGTGACAGGCGCACACACACACACACACACACACACACTGTGAACCCCACCTCCACCTCCTCCAGATACACCGACCTCTCTTCTATTGACTGCCTCTTCTCACGGGGGGCTGTTGTGTCCATCTCCAACATACTTATGTGCGAAAGCTCCTGGTGCTGTTTACTCACTCAGGCGATATCACTCATATACAACGGACGTTTTATGTACTTGACAGGTACGCAGGAGGTGAATACTAACACCAGCTTGTGTACTGTATTGTGCCTACACACTTGTTCTAAGCAGTGAACAACTGCCAGAGCTATCACTCAGATACAGTGCTGTGTTGAACAAGTGCCAGACACGACGACCAGTTGTATGAACATGCTGGTTCTTTTACATATTTAATGTTTATTCTCAAATACACGTACGCACAAACACAGAGCCTTAACAACCTTGTTAAATTATGTAGTAGTCACTTTTAAGCCTGATTTGTGCTTCTGCATCAAATCAATGGTGTCCACATTGACACGTGGGGTAGGGTATGGCCGAGGGTCCGTGTCAGTTCAACGCTGAACCATAAATCCAGCTTTAGTAGTCGTGGTATTTCCCAGGAGGAGTGCTGAGCAGGTGTGTGTGTGTGTGGGGGGGGGGGGGTGGGGGGGGGGTGGACAGGGACTGGTGTGGGACGTTCACAGTAATCCCTCTCCAGTCAAACCAGTTTATCCTTTTGTTAATGCAGATGTTTGGGCTTGAAGCCGAGGCCTCAACGCAATGTGCCACATTGCTGTGGTAATGTAGCAGGCAGCCTGCAGGATCCATGTTGGCACTTGCCTGGTCGCTGTGGGCCAGCTCATTGTCTGAACCTGTATGCATTGTTGTCTCTGTCTCTGACAGGCGATAACTACCCAGTGCAGTTCATTCCGTCGACAATGGCAGCTGCAGCAGCGTCAGGACTCAGCCCCCTCCAGCTTCAGGTATGTACAGTCCTATGACAAAGAATGTTCGGAACGCCCACCGAGCCCAGGGCAGAAACGATGGTTGAGCAGCTGTACGCTAAGTAATGAGCTCCACACTAAATAATCCCGGAGGCCTCCGGTTCACACATGCTTATCACCTTCCATATGTAATTTATCCACTTTTTGAGAGGAGTTATCCTCTTGTGTTCTGCCAGTATTAGAGAGGATCACTTTTGTTTCCTTACCCAGCGGACAAGAAACAAATTATGCTTTTTTGTGTCTCTGCAAAGAAAAAAAAAAAAAAAAAAGAAAAGAAGTGCGTATAGAATACGGTTTAGAAAAATTTGGGCCAGAGAAAATGTCAGGAGAAAGTTTGAGCTAAACCCAGGTCAGGGTGTGGCCCAAGGCCATGATGTTAAATATAGATCTTTATCTGGGCTCTATCCATCATATTCTTACTCTGAAAAATAGTGATGTTTGTAGCACTGTAGCATTCCACTGGTGCGTTTCTTTTTTTCTGATTTGGTGAGTAAAATACAGGCACAACATGGCAAGACAGATCTCTATTATAGTGCTGCCGCCTCTCTAATTATCAGTTTCCTCTGTTTGCAGTCTTCAGTAATTGAGATGTCTGTCTGTTTGAATCAAGAAAAACAACATTGTTTCTTTCCACAAAAAAAAGGAAAGGAAAGAAAAAAAAACAGCTCTCTGCATTTGATTAAGTGCTAGCTGACATGTTTCCAGCAGTGCTGAAAATTTGCTAAAAGATGTTTCATGTGATGTAGGAAGAAGTATTACAAGATTAAACAAGAGCACTCAAGACAGGGGTGCGTGTTTGTGTGTGTGTGTGTGTGTGTGTGTGGAGGGTTCTGATATATGTGGCATTTGTCCTTTGGAGGCCATCACAGTCAGTGTTAATGAGCCTTGGCAAGTTCTAACAGCGCTTGCAGCTGGCTCTGAGGAGCTGTGCGTCATTATGCACCCGAGAGAAGAGGCACGGAAGGTGTTAAATGAGTCTGCTTGCGTTGGGAGACTAGGTCTGTGAGAATAATAAGACGTAGGCCGCACAAGCAAATGTGTTGCTGTAACGTACTTTGGCTTTTTTTTTTTTTTTTTTTTTTAAGTTTGTGCGTCGTTCGGCCGGTCTGTCAGAGAGGAGTGGCGCTTCAGACAGGCATGTTGAGTCTATTTATAGGGGTATGTGAGGTCAGATGAGACAGTCATATATCTGAAGGTCCGGGTGAGGGAGGTTGGGTGTGGGGGGGAACAGGTCGAGAGTCATTAATTCTGATTATGTATCTAACCCTGAGAATGGGCAAAAACAGTGCCACTAAGACCATGACTCGGCTGACCTTTATGGAATACAGTAAACAAAAAGCGGTGTATTTTCCATTAATTGAAGTCTGTCAGCCCGTCACATATTCCGCCTGCTGCCTGCTATTTACCCTGCAGAGAGACTCCCCTTAAAACAGCAAGGCAAGTCAAACATGCCCTTTTCGACATGGCTGGGCTCAACAAATCATGTGACTGCCACCACTTCCTCCACAAAGCGCACTATCCCACTATCATTAAAACATCATATCAGTCAAGATAAGGAATGAAATTGATGTTGTCTTGTCCCTTGAGAGGAACAGCAGCAACTCTTCTTCTCTTAAAAATGCAAGGTAGGACTCAAAATCACAAGAAGTGCAACATTACACTAACTTTTCATTCTTATTTTCATTCTTATTAGTGAGTAGTAGTAGTAGTAATACTATTCAAAATAATAATAACAATAAAAATAAGATCAAAACCTAATACATATGAAGAAGATAAAAAAATGATTCTCGTCTCGTACAAGACTAAACTTACTTTTGTAAGAAGTCAAATAATTCTTTTGACAGAAACTCATATTCACCATTTTGTGGCTGCTCCCCACACTTCAAATATCTCTTCCTGTCAGCCACATGGTAACTATCATTTTCACCTATTTGGTTCAGTTGTATAATATATGAACCTTTCATTACAATAAGCTCGAAAATAGCTTACTGGAAGAATTAATTCCCATAATCAGCCATCCAGTCAGACAGGCTCGCCGATCCATCAGTCTAAATGTCTGTAGCCATGTACCCCCTTTACAATCTCCTCTGTCATAACAGCCCCCACCCACCCATCCACCTACCCTCTCCCAGAGAAGACGACCCAACGAGGTAACAAAGGCTTAAAGCTGATGGATGTAAATGAATCTTCCCCAGCGTGTTTGAGTGTTTCAGACTGTAATTTGCTTGTCAATACAGGGTGGTAGCGTCACTCTGCTGGCTGGCAGTCTGCGAGTGGCTGTCACCGGGCATGGCTGTACCACAGGGCAATTTCACTCAATGTTTTCTTGACAGATTGGCTCTCGTCGCCGACTCACAGGAGAGGAGGCGGGTAAACTATCCCAACGCAACATGCCCCTCTTCATTAGTGCCCACACAGTGGTGGGATGAGCACGGGAGCAGCAGGAAACAATGGCTCCGTCCCCTGCCTGTCCTTCCCTGATTACAACTGACACCTCTCACCTAACAGAGGAAATTGTGCTTAGATTGTCGCTCCCCCCGATCTGTCTGGTCACCTCCTATGTGCCGTGATTATGAAGAGACAAGAAGGGAGTTTCCTAATTCTCCAAAATAAATGTCTATTTGAGATAACAGTTAATCCTTTTTTTCTTTTAGTGTTCAGTTGCAGAGTGAAAAACAATTTCAACATGAGCTTAATACACCCGTTTTTATAGATGACCTTGAGAATGTCTTATTATTAGCGTTCGAAATTTTCACCAGTTTTATTGGATAAAGTAGAACACCTCAGCTTGAACAAACTAAATAGATGGAACTCATCAATGCTGTATTTTCGATCTTGCACTCTGTCTCTCTCAGTCTTTTCAATGCCCGTCCTCAACCTGAACCATCTCTAAGTGTCTTAGTTTGTGTATTTCTTTACTCCCCGTCCACGTTTTGTCTCATTCCCTTTGTGTCTCGGTCAGCCTAATCACATCCCTATAATTTACAGTTCGGGAAGTCGCTTTGCTTGAGCTATAGGGCCTTAACGCCGCATTCACCATCCAACGAATTTACTGGGGCGAAACCGTGTCCCAGCCTCAGCGCTGGCTCCCAGAGAAAAGATGAAAAGCAGCCCGCATTCTCGACCACAGTTGGACCAGATCTCGAGCAGACACACACATCTGAAGGAGTACTCTGAGGCTTAGACGACTGTAGTGATAAGAAAGAGTGTTACAGTCAGGGGACAAACAGGAAGAAAGTGGGAGAGCAAGCAAACCGCACTTTATCTTTTGTTTGGATGTAAATGCCTGTGTAGTACAGATGTGAAGAGACAGCTTCCATCATTAACAAGTGAAGCTCTTTTGACTTTGAAAGAGAGAAGGTGGGGGGGGGGGGGGGGGGGCAGACGTACTGTAGAGAGCAGCTGTTTCTGTGTTTATGAGCAGAGGGCCGAGTCTTTGAAGGTAACCCAGAGCGCTGCAGCAATGCTAGCTGTGTGCTGAGGGCTGGCTAATAGGACGGCTAGGTGAGCAGCTGGATAGACGCAGTGGCGAACAGAGGGACAGATGGACCGATAGAGGGGGATAATGCAGTGAGCAGCACTGAATGGGGGGGACTGGCTCTGGGGCCCGTGGCCCTCGAGAACGTTTGTTTGTGTGTGTGTGTGTGTGTGTGTGTGTGTGTGTGTGTGTATGCGTGTCAGTGAGAAATATATATATATGTATGCACTATGTATACTGTAGATGTAAGATACAGAAAAAGCAAGTGGAGGCGGTGGGGGGGGTGGGGCCTAGAGTGGAGCAGGTTGGGCGCCAGCAGATGAGACAGATGTTGAGCCATACTGGAAAGCATCGGCACAGTGCACCAGGACGCTTTCCTCCACTCCTGACATCTGGGCCTAGCCTGGGTCAGCCTGCCTGGTCGCCCTGGGCAATGAGCCTGTACAAGCCTTGTGGCAAAAAGGGCTGGCGCTGCGCTGCCTTTTTAAATGGTGTGGTGCACTGAAGCACAGTTAATGCCCTCATCTCCAGCCCAGCGCTCAGTGCCCAGGCCAGGCAGAGGTGAATGAGACATTGACAGACAGACACGCACACACAAAGAGACAGAGGGTGTAATTAAGAGAGTGTGGCAGGCACTAGATCGTACTCATCACGCATAGAATGCAGAGAATGTTAATTGGTAATACTAATTGTTGTGGTTTCAAGGAGAACTGCGGCGTGTGTTATAAATGTATAGCAGTGCTTGTTGTGAATGTGCAATGCACCATCACTGCTGGCAGCAGGAAGTCTGACAAATATCTGCCGCCGTGTTTTCCAGCTCAGACCGCCATGCCACGGCGCAGCTTTTCACAAGGAAAAACAAGATGCAAACGTTGTTTTTCCATTTTTTTGCCCCCCTGATGCCACGAGACGTATCTTTGTACAATGTACAAGGAGATTTTGAGCAAATTTTCCTCAGTATATTGTAATTCTAGCTCATTTGCTCCAGTTTTTGCAATAAACAAGGGGTTGTCTGTTTTAATTGCATATCATCTTCGATCAAACGTCCAACATCATCAGTCGAGTGTGTTTTGTGTTGTCGGTAGAAAAGTAAATCTCCCCTTTTAACCTCTGCTGCATCCAGAGGGCTTGTTTTTAATTACCAGAGGCTAACAGGTTGACCTTGGGCATTCTGCTCTCACTTTGAATCCATGCTTGCTGAGATCGTCGCGGCTCTGTTGGGAGACAGGGAATGTGAGATCAAAAGATCTCGGATTGTGTGTGCATGTGTGTGTGTGTGTGTGTGTGTGTGTTTTACTATTGTGTTCAGAAACACATGTTTTTCGAAACCTATGGAAACAAACTGCACTTTTTCGAGTCTCCCACTGGTCTGCTGCTTCCTGTCTTTTTATAATCAGACATATTGTTCACTGCAGGTAAATCAAGGAATTTACAGGAGTGTGTGTGTTTAGTGTTGGTTCAGAGATTACCACTTTCACCTTGTCCTCCAACACACTTTTTCTGACTGACCATCATTACCATGAACCTTTTGCTGCCCTCAGCTGGCAAGAACAGATGAGGAGGGGGCTATTAAATGTGAGAGGGGGCAGCAGGCAGATGTCTTCTGCTTTAGGAGACCAGCCTTGGCAGATACATCATCCGTCAGCCTCTGGCACCACATTCCCTGTAGCATTGACAAATTAGTGGATGTAAGCATGTCCTTCAATCATCCATTAAAAATGATCTCTGCAATCTTACTATGCAAAGAAAATGCTGATGGAATCCACCAATGGAACACTGGTGCATTGAGACGTGTACAGGCATCTTGTATTTATTGTTCTTTGGCTATCGGAGGTGGAATGGTCCTGGTTACACTCGTCATCCCCTGGCAATGACCTGCTAATCAGTGCTGACAAGGGGCATCCTGACTGCGTCCAATTTTAGGCAACATCTAATTATACTCTGTTTCCGGGACAAATAAAGTTCTTCCCACTGAAGGTCAGGGGCATGCCCGCTGAAAGGACTGTTGGCAAAAAACATCTGTCCAACAGACTCCACTTCCGCACCCCGACTCAAACTGTCATGAGTGGGGGGCGGTGGGGGTGTTTGGGGTGGGTGGCATAGAACAGAGACTCGCCCCCTTCTTTCCCCCTTTTTTTCCTTTTGTCACAGTTCAACTCTCCCTCGCTTCAACACACATTCACACAGTTCCTTTACCTCTGACATAACTAAGTGTATCTGAGTTGAAAAGGAGACAGAGTTGGGTCCGCTCCTGTGTCCATTCCCGCCCGAGACAAAAGGCTGTTTGTGAGGGAGATGGGGGCAGCGCTATCATTGTGGGAACATAATCAGTCTGTCATTTCCGCCGGCCATGTGCTGTTGTTATCCTCAGGTCCCCTGGAAGAATGGCTCTCTTGTACTGCCGCCTATGTGGTGCCGATAAAGTTTCTTACAGGCACATATGTGTTTATATCTGGAGATATGTGCATGGACATGACATGTGTTGTTTGGCTTTGGTCTGCATCAATACTACTGAAGGTGAGGCCAGCCGGGGTCAGGTTCCTTTTTTTTTTTTTTCCCCATCCACACAAATGCAGCCTGTATGTGGCTGCTCACATCAGGAAATGAGACGGGCTGGTGATTGGGCCCGAGCATGAGAAATTAGATTCCTCCAGACACCACCATCTGTCTGAAAAACACTCCATAATGCGTTACCTCGTGGAGAGCAGACCGGTCGGGGAGTTCAGGGGTGCTATGTGTCTAATGGAGTCAGGGAAGGCTGCTTGGAGTAACAGTAGCTGTTTTTGACAGACCGCTGTAGCAGGAAACACAACCAGTTTCATCCCGTACCCGGTGGCCAAGCAACATCCAACAACGTCTATGCAGTACAGGGCTGCCTGGTATCTTCTTTATTCGGTTTGACTTATCTAAAGATACATGCAGACGTAGCTTTTCATCAGAAAAGGATGTGATCTACTCCATCAAAAATGTGATCAAACTAGCTATTTTCTATTACATCCAAAATCGTGTACGCCTAATGGTAGATACCACATAATCAGCCAGTGATGGAAATGTAAATTCAGCTTTCAACCTGGTTTTAAGCACAACTGTTGGTAAGTGCTTCTCCAGTCAATAGAACCGCAAGTCTTGTGTGGTAATGTCACAAACAGTTGAATATCGTAGTGATTCCACGCCAAGGGAAATAACGGTGATTACATCAGTGTTCTTTGTGCAGGTTTTGAAGAACTTAATAATTTTTTTTGTGTTTAGCATATTCTATGATGGCAGTCCAACTGAGGTTTGGGTTTCAAAATGGTTTAATGGGACTGTCTCACACGGTGGTGTGTGGAGACTAAATCCGGGCCAGAAACGTCAATTGGAAGCTGTTTAGATAGAAAGAGAGGAAAGGGAGAGAGAGATGTGCGCTAACAGGCTAATACACTTGCATCCACTCTGCAAACTTTTCTCTGTGATGAGTGGAAAATAGTGGTCCCAAGTATTTTGAATGAAAGCCATCTCTGTGTGGTTTTTAAGACTGCTGTCTCTCTGGGTTCCGTCTTTGAAACACAGTTAAGACCTTTGATGGAGGTTCTCTGCCAGACTCATGGAAAGAGAGGAAAGACGTAAAAGAGAGAGAGAGAGAGAGAGAGAGAGAGATGAAGGCAGACACAGGAGCACAGAGAGTTCTAGGGAGAGGAAAAGACAGAATATAAAACTTTGAATGTTTGCTGGATTTGGATGTTAACGCCTTGCGGGTTTCTCCACCTCCCCACAGCAACTGTATGCCGCCCAGCTTGCCAGCATGCAGGTCTCTCCTGGAGCCAAGATGCCCCCACTCCCCCAGCCCCTCAATGCGAGCGGGGCCGATTTCTCCCTCCTCTCTGAAGAATGACAAGAGTTCCTCTAGTCCGATCACTCAAGTTAAGGTACAACCCTCACTCCCTCCCCCTCCAGCCCACCCATAGCACCAGGCCTTGAGTCGTACTTTACTTAGCCTACCGACTGTTGTCTCAATAAACTAGCAGCTACACTGTTCATGACTCCAGCCTCCATGTGGCCATCAATCTGCAGGGCTTTAACAAGGCTTTCTGTCTCTTAACCAGAACTCTGTGGACATGGTTGCTATGGTTATGGCAGCTACACACCAGTAATTTGTGGAACACATGGCTT
Source organism: Lampetra planeri (assembly GCF_965212315.1). Lineage (NCBI taxonomy): Eukaryota > Metazoa > Chordata > Hyperoartia > Petromyzontiformes > Petromyzontidae > Lampetra > Lampetra planeri. The sequence continues at coordinate 18,899 of NW_027615436.1, read as the reverse complement.
CTAATTTTTTGTTTTTTTTTCACAATTTTCCCCCTTTTTTATTGTACCTGAAATGGAACAAAACCATTACAAGAGTTTTTATTGATGACTTTTTTTTTTTTTCACCCTGAACGCAAACCAACTGCAGGATGTCTTTTCTGCTGCTGCACTGGCTCGATTCCACCAGACCTCCATGCAGAGTAGAGGAAAGAGCATATACAGCACGTCGTCCCCACTAAGTCCATAATCAGAAACATTTGGAGCAGTTGTGCTTAATAATTTCACAATGGAGAAAAACCATAAATCATGTCTTGAAATAGCAAGATTCCACTTTGGCTTTCTCTTCACTAACGCATGCATGCGCACACAGAATCTATTTTACATACAGACTCTGTCTTTTCATCACACGACCACGTTATTCTCTCCATCAGATCACCCAGAAAACATACTATGAAAATGGCCAAACATCACAAATGTATGAAACTTAGACTTTCACTGAATGACATAGAAAGCACATGTATACACTGGCAACCCTCCCATCTGCTGCCAGAGTCCAGAGGAATCAGATTGCCTGAAGTTTTGTTTGTCTGCTTTCAGCTCTCACTGCTTGACAAAACTGTTATTGGCACAGCAATAACAAGGCCTTGGGGCAGTCAACGCTTGAGCCATATGTTTGGACAAGGAGGCACTTGGGCTTTGAAAAAAAACAGTTAACGGCAGCATGAGTCTTAATCTGATATAAAACGCTGCTCTATACTCACTCGGCAATATGAAATGGACAGTCGATTAAATGCACTGTTTGAATGGAATGTAATTTAATTACAAAGTAAACACACCTGCAATTAGTTACATTACTGAGACAAATGTGTAATTAAATTACTCATGTAAATGCTCCTGATTTCTGTTTGAGTTACATCAGAACATTTTTTGCAAAAACCTGGTCGATATGTTTAAGATGTTTATCATTTGAGTATGTGAAGGAATGCTAATGAAGGTAATGGATGCATTTTGTGATTTTAGTTGGCGCTGATGCTGCTGGACGTTCATACACTGACACATCTCACCATCTCAAACAGATCCCTTCAACATTTAGAGAACAAATCAAAATGTCATTAGTTACTTTGCTCTGAGACAGTTTCTCTACTGTTAAACTGTACTTATGTTACAGGGAAAAAAAGATGTTTTTTTTTTTTTGATATTTTGAGTTTATTCATCTAACCAGAATTCCCATCGTCTCTTTTAACACCCCCGCATGAATGTATTTCCCAACTGCACTACTCAGGTGTTTGTAAGATCCCATCACATATCTCAGGTATATGCATATCAAAGCACAAGAATGCACAGATGAGGAACGCAACGAGAAAACAAGTTAATTAAGTAGCTAATGTGAGACGACGTGTGATGAATGGAACAGCTGTCTTTGATCACTGGCTGCGCCATTATCTGGTCATTATTTATTCTTCAAACCAGAGTGCAGCGACAGAGCGCAAGGAGGAGAGGAGTGAGAGAACAGATGAAGATGTACAGAGAGACAGAATCTGCTTTAATTAGTGTGAACAAAGGCGCCGGGCAACTGTGAGGAAGATCACAGTGGCACAGCTCTGTGGAAGGATGGAAGAGATGGGATGAGAGGGGAGAGGGGAGGAAGAACCAGGAGGTGTGGATCAGGATGGGGATCCTGTAATTACTCAGTAACAGAGGAGAACTGCTGCTGTCGATGAACTCAGAGCTCGTCTGAATGTGGAGTGTGTGTGTATGTGTGTGTGTGTGTCAATTCACATCTGTCCTCTCTCATACCCCTTCCGATCTCTGCTGCCGTAGGAGGAGGGAACACAGCCGCTCAACCTGTCTGCTCGGCCAAAGACATCAGACTTGATCAAATCCCCAACATCTCCGACGCAGAACCTGTCCTTCCCCCGGCTGTAAAAGCAGCCCAAACAGTCTCCTCAGTAAGGGTGGCATCCCCAGCCCCCTCGGAGGAGGTCTGGGCCGGGGCTCCTCTCTGGGTACGACCGCACACAAACACTGGTTTGCACTGCTCACACGATGATTCTGGAGGGTCTCGATGCTAAATTCAACGTTATTTATTTTTCCTCCTTTCCAATATAGACTGTGCGTGCACAGACATCCTGTCCAGCCTGAACTCCACCGCACTGTTCGGGGACCAGGACACAGTGATGAAGGCCATTCAGGAGGCTCGTAAGATGAGGGAGCAGATCCAGAGGGAACAGCTGCACAAACCACCAGCAGGGCATGGAGGCGAAGCTGTCCAGCCTCAGCTCAGTGGTCTCAACAACTGCAGAATGGACAAGGTAAGACCGTCGAGAGAGACAGATTTCAGTAATATGTTTCACCACAGTTTCAACAGCATACATGATATTAACATCTGTCCATAAACAGACAATTAAGACCTTATGGTCCATACATCCATACTGCTCTTTTTGGCCAAACTAAACCAACCCTGAACCATGGCACTAACAGGTTCTAATAATATTCATCTTTGCCAACAAATAGTCGGCGTCAGACTGATTCGTTTTTTCTTTTGTACATACAAATTGTCGCTATTTTAGTAATCAAACTTACTGATTTGTTTATGATTTCACAAAAAGAAACTGCATTGAATGAATTAATAAAACTGAGCATCACCTGCGGGTTTAAATATGTCTCTATTTTCCAAGTTCCCCACAAAGAGCATTCCAAAGAAGTACTGGAGCAAAGAAACTAATAAAAATATAGAACATAGTGAGTTTGATCTTGCAGTAATTCTTAAGACAACATGTTTTCTTTAATCCTTGTCCAGGGTGGTCATATTGATAAGTACTGGCATATGTACATGTGTGTTTACTTAATTTAGTTAGAATGTGTGTGTGTGTGTGTGTGTGTGTGTGTGTGTGTGTGCTGTGGATGTTGGTGTGAAGGCCATGACAGGCCATGGCAGTGCCCAGTGTGGGATAAGAAGACTCTGAAGTCTCTGCCCATTTAAAGCAGACTTGCAGCCCTCTCTGTCCCCTGACACGGGACGGGCCTGCTTTGTACCCGGGAGCGCACACACTCCCAGGGATTCCCTTTAAAAATATCTTCAATCGATGAGTCAATCAAGGAGAGAAAAAAAGCTGTCCTCTTCTCTTCAGCTTGATGCCATGTTGCCAGTTGGCTGTGAGGAGCAGGCAGGAGCTGGGAGCGATGCTCATTAATATTTCAGCACCTGACACTTTCAACCAACAATCTCAACTAGGTCAATGTATATGTAAAAAAGTCATTGAATATCTATTTTGATTTCCTTCTAATTTGCTGTTTGGAGATCGGCGTCAACGCAGGTGGCAATCTTACGGAAAGTGCAGCAGATAAAGAGACGCAGCCCACAGAGACGACACAGAAGAAATAATTCCTGCATTCACCATCATAAAACTGGATCTTAAGAATAATAAATTATTCCATAATTCAGTTTTTAGTATGGTAGTAACCTGCCCAAGTAACAGTTTCTCCCTAATTCAATCAGGCATCCACATACAAACTCTGTTTTAAACTTTATTTCCTGTCCATGACTTTCTTTACCACATAGGCTTTGTGTGAAGCGGAGCTGCTGCAGGCTGCAGCTGTTGTCGGCTGAATCTGCGTGACGTGACGAGCAGCAACTGAACAATGCATTGTCTCAGTCACGCAGGTAGAACTCAAGGCCGATGTGCAGGACATTAAAATCAAGTGATATCAACTTGTATCTTTCCGTTTCGCAGTAAACACTTCCCACAGCTGCTGCATCAGTAAGTAGGGAGAGTGGGCAGCGACAGAATATGGAAGAAACATGCAGGTAGATGGCTTGAACAACAATGCACACTTTTTTAAAGCAATCGATAGAAAGTACAGAATAATAATAGGTGGCACGTTTTACAGTTGGAGATCAGTGAATGAAGAGAAAAGACAGAACCAGTGTCATCACCTTGGAAACCATCAGTTCAGGTTCTTCCAACACAGGATAAGAGATACAGAGGTTGACGTGCAAACATACTATTCACTTCAGTGTGTACATAGTATTTTTAGTGCTAATAGGTGAGTTTAAGGTCGTTTTCCTGAACAATGCCCCATTTTGAGATCTAATCTATTCATTGTATATTGAAAACAATACAATTAAAAACACCAAACCAAGTGAATGGAAACCAACAGTGAAATTTCTTAATGTGACATTTGTTAATTCCTAATAGATCTGCAGTTCAAATTAATGGTGTATAAACACTTACCTATCGCCTTATGGACATGGAAAGGCACAGGAAATGAAATAAAACAAGCTAAACAACCAGACCAATCCACTTATAAAGTCCATGTTAAAGGTGCACAATGAATAAATAAAATAAATATATGAAACTAACAATGACACATTAAAAAATAACAAAATTAATTTAAAATTATGAATAAAGAATACATATTTGTACTATAGTTAAATATGAAGAGTATACAGGGGTTAAAAAACTCCAACTGAGCTCAGCCTTTATCTTACGCACGCAAATCACAGAGGAGGGATGTCACCTCCACCCGTCGGTGACACTGCCCTTATTAGGGGGTGTGAAATTAAGAGGCGCACTTTATCAAGTCAGCTCAAAGAATTGCCCCATCATCTCCACCCATCTGCCGCTATAAAGAACAGTAGGTAGTAACTCAGCGGACAGATGAGAGGGCGAGAGAGAGACATTTTGCTGATACAAGACCACCTGACCAGAAAGGTTTGAATGTCTCAGATAAAAGGTTTCACTTTGGTCAGTTACAGAATATTAATATTTCAAGAAAGTGCCTCACCTGACATAAATATGATGTGGTCTTTAATAGCTCCCCTTCCAGTCTCTTGTTTGGAGGTTTATCATAGTGAGAGCTCACATGAAGAAGATTCTGGAAAGGTAACATAAATGGGATTAAGGAGAGGTTAAGATCATCCAGTGCAGCTGTTAGACGGGGATATTAAATATTGATTTATTCCACTGTAATGACCGGCCAGAGGAGTGGGTCTAAGTGCTGCTTACAGATGGATCAATTCATCTTTTCGTACAAAGTGTGTCTGATCAGGACAATGCCTTCCTCTCTCACCTTTATCGCTCTGGACTTTTCTCTCTTTCCATTTCCGTCCACTGGGCTGGGAGAGCCCCGCTTCGAGCCCCGCGTCTCTCTGTTCAACAGTACACCAGCCTTTAACCTGAGGACATGTAAAATATTCATGTTTTACAGGAGCCGATTCTCTTTCTTTTTCCTTTATTTGTCTGTTTTTACTATCTCCCATCAGTACAATAAAACCTTTTACAACCCTTCTGCAATTTATCTTTTTGAAATATTTATATCTAAAGGTATTATTGTCTGCAGAGGGCAATTACTTTGTTCCATTATTTACCATCTCCTCCTCACCCAGAGGAGGCTTTTACTGAATATAGCAGTATGCCTACAGTCAGACACAGTTTATCTGAATCCATTTGTGACCATTTGAACAGTTTCCCTCCATTGTGCACCCCAGCAATAAATGGCTGCGTTGGTTTGACAGGTCACGGGTGAATGAATATCATCCATTGTCGTTACCTGTCATCAACTTTTAGGATATATACTGTATGTATTGAATAGATTGCCAGAACTGTCATATATTGACAATACACTACCAAATCATACATTCTAAGATGGACTTCTTAAAAAAAATTCAAATTAAAATAAAATTGTTATTGAGATTATCCCCTGTTGAAAAACATTTTAAAATGTTAATATAAATCTAAATATAAATAAATCTATAAATCTATTTGGAAAAACAAAAGGTGAATATCCTAAATAATAATAATATATATATTGAACCAGACACAAGTATGAATTCAACAAGTTTTGCTCAAATGTCACCTAATTTTGTATAATAATAAATGCACCAATCATTTTCTGCTTATTTTATTCCTTTTTCTTCTTCCTTTCATTTTACTTATTCCTGAGTTCAGTTTGCAAACTCCCAGGAAGATTCCAGACATATACTGTACGTTGCTATGAAGCTAATCAATCTGGTCAAAAACAACAACAAACAACAATAAATTACATTTCATTCACGTTAAAAAAAAAAAAAAAAGATAAAAATGGCCGATGCAACTCAACCCTGTGTGCGATGAGGACACTTCCATTACGTAGGAAACACACAAACTGTACATTTCGTACAGAGAAACTTAATACGAAGTGAATTGTTCACGTATTGCTGCAGGCTGCCAGGAACCAAAAGGCACAGGGGTGAAAGTTGGTCAGTATCCGAGACAAAGACAGAGAAAAGGCATCTGTTTTTATCAAGAACTGCCCAGTTTATCTTCTGCGGCGACTGTACGAGCCTTGAACCGTGTGTGGTCGGACCGATCTCTGGCTCGTCCTCTCTCTGTAGCTCTGATAGCAGTTCCCTTTGTGATGAGCAGGGAGTTAGCGGGCGATAAAATATATGCGTCTGCTGACATGTCCCTAACTGGAATCAAAAGGTGAAAGGCCGGTATTAACCTATTGAACCGCCCTTTTTTGCCCCGCGGCACCTCTCTCCCTCAGTATTGATGACTGCAATTGTCCATTTCCTGTATCTTAAATCTCAGCGTGTAAATATTCAAACAGAGCTTACGCGTGCGTCTGCACTGCTAACCTATTGGTTACAATGGGTGCGCACCGCTCCCGCCTGTACATGTACACGTGCACGCACAAGGGTGCATGTGCTGCCAGCGTTCTATTCAAGCGAAGCCCTCACAAAGACTTTGAATATAATCTTTTCTAGTCTGCAGCCCTGGAAGCAATTTTCTGCTCCTTTTCGACTGCTGTCTTGGAAATTGCAAACCAAGGCGTTCTGGCTGCTCTGTCAAATTTTGGCATGCAGGGGTTTGCCCATCCAAATTAGATTATGCTCAGCTCCCAGACACTGGCTGCAGCCAGCAAGTGCTATTGTGAAGATTGCTTACATTAATGCTTTGTCCAATTGTTCACATTTGCCAAGAGAGTAAAAATAATGTGCGACGCTGTCAGTGCATGTGTGCGGGCTCATGTGTCCAGTTGGTCTTGTCTCTTACCCAGAGAGACATCAAGACAGCATCTTGGTTGGGTCATTTGGCAAATGTGGCTCCCCTATTTTCTGTGGCTGTCATTTTTTGAACACTGTGATTTTTTTTTTTTTTTGGGGGGGGTGGGGGGTGTAGCAGTTTGCAGAAATGCCGCTGGCCTCGGTAGCAAAGATGTATGATGAACAAAGCACCCAAATGATCAGTAATATTCAATGGGAATATGAGTCCTGTGGTTTTGTCTAAATTTGACAGTGGTTGTGGTCATGTGGCAGGTTCTTGCAACCTGGAAGATTTCAGACATACTCCATGTTCCCTGGAGGTCACTGAACATTTAAAGTACATGATCTCAGCCGTGTGGAGACAAACGGCCAAAGCACATGACTAACGTTAAACAAAGGACAAAGGCTGGTGGATGTCAGCGTCAAATATTAATATCAAGTGTATTAAAAAGCAGCTAGTGGGAATTTAGTGGAAATACAATCGCCGCTAAAAGACTAAAGGCACATTTCAAGTTGACACTGAAGGGTCACATTTTGTGAGTTTGACTTTTCCTGCTGACCAAAAAAAAAAAACAAGTCACCCTGAATGATGACAGCATATTCCTTTATGAAAAGCAAACAATAAACGTCAGACTGGCAAGAAGCCCAGAGTGGGGTTAGTCTGCCAATCCTTTACATAGTTTAAGCCCCTTAATTTAATTAAAGACCTTTTTCCCCCCCTGTTTTAAACAAATGAGGTGATGCCCTGGCAGTGCAAATGGGACGGGAATAGCCGGCCATCTCTGCTCTGTGTGATGTTCAGGACGACGAGTATGAAACAGATGCCAACCTTTTGTGGCTGCTACTGTTGATTTTGCTGCTGCCTGCATTAGCCTTAGCAAATGGAGAGCACTGGGTAAAAAAAAAAAAAAGAGCAACAGCCAGAATGAAAGGAGCTGTGGTTTTACCACACGGCTGGATGTGCTTAACATCTAAATGGCTCAAAACTACTGGAAGGCTGCAGGCTTATAAATAACATTGCTGCATTAAAAAAATACAAAACAGATGAGGCGCTGAGCTGCGGGGAGCTGCAGCCGTGTTAGAGTGTCGTCTTTGTCTCCATCGGCACTGGAACAGAGAGTTTTTCTTCAGAGACCCTCCGACTCTTCACTTGAGGGCCACAGACCGCGGTGATGACTGACACTTGATACACAAAGCGCTGTATTGTGGTCAGAAGCCATTGCCTTGGACGTGCCACATACCAGGTGTGTGATAGAAGCACAGACGGTTCAGAACATGAGTCATAAGTGCTTGTTTAGGGTTTCGCAGCTGTTGAACGTTGGAATCAGAAAAAAAATATGTATGTTCCATGTAGATTTTGCCGATAGTTTCAAGGTTTTGGAGTCAAAACATCCAGTCACCTGTGCTGAGCGCACATTCATACATCTGGCCAGTGTATTTCGAAAACTTAAAGGCGTCCATTTATGGAGGATTAATATGACAACCGGTGGCTGTGGCCCGGCCCAAATGCCCCGCCTGCCTCATCCTCAATAACTGACATGATTTTTTGGTCCTTGTCTGGCCAATCACAAACATACTCTGGTTCTCATTCATTCATTCATTCATTCCTCTGTTCATACAGATGAGTTAAGTTAAGTGTTACTTTGACATTTATCTGACTTCCTGTCATATTAAATCAGTTTTGAGACGTTTTTGGACTCAGTTGGTTGCGACTTGGCAGACGTAGCTGCGTGACGACGTAGCTATGACGACAGCTTGCACCGCCAATCAACAGCAGTCTCGAACTAGACATGTTGCATTGTGCAACAACAGCACCGGTTTTGTTGCAATGGTGAATGCAGACTTAAAAGAAAGTTTCATTCAAACTTATTGAGTCTCACCCCGGTCGGTCTACCTTCTTTCTCTGTGTGTCTTCTGTGTACTGTGTTCTCTGTGTACTTTCATGAACAATCTCAGGCCATGTGGCTTCTGGCCTCGAGCTATTTACAAAGAAGATGAAGAAGGAGTGTCAGGATTGGCAGCGCGTTGCTTAAATATAGGGCAGGAGCAGGCACAATGCACAGGGCCGTCCGCCACCCGCCTTATTTGCCCAGAATACACCCTGTGGGCCGAGCAGCGGGCCTCCAGCACATGTTCTGTGGTCTGCCAGATTAAAGCTTTTCTTTACGGCTCTGACAAGGGCTCTTTTGGCTTCCCTCGCCCAAGAAGTCTCACATACTCTCCTCCGCTCTTTCTCTGCAACCTCGCCATGCAGCCATGTTCAACAGAAACGTACCAAACTTAGAGGACAAAAGCCTGGACGGCGCAGTGCAGATGAGATTATTGCGGGCGTTCAGTTTGTCTCTGCCGTTTGGAGCATGCTGCTGTAATTTTATTCGTGCGGTGGAGAGCAGGGCTCTGAAGTTGAGGGAGGGACCCGTTGCTTGCCAACGGTCGTGGTCAAAGTGAAGCAGGAAGGATGAGTACAATGATATCTTTTGTTGTCTTCATTTAATTCAAACACACCCGGCTGTTATTCTTATTTAATACACCTCTCATTTAAGCTTTTAGTTTTTAGTTGTTTTGGGTTTTTTTAAATTTTCCTGCCTGATCCTGAGGGACTCCTTCACTTCTCCCTCTTTTTTCCCGGCAGCATGGTTGTTCCCCCGTCACTCCCCCCACCCCGTGTGTCCTTTGCTCCTCCTCTGTATCAGAGTGATCAGTAAAAATTTAATGACACTATAAAATAATAAAAGTGCCATTAATTTATCACAGCACTTGATGCGTGAGCCGTAAAGAAGCATTAGTTCACGGACTATTTCCGAGCTCTAAAACAAAACCCTGACACTGTAGCAACATAAATCACCTAACTTAGAACCAATAAGTATATTATGCTCAGTATATAAACTTTTATGAAAATGCGTGGTAGCATATTGCATACTGATTGCGATTAGCATATCTAACACAGGGGAGTGAGCGTGTAATGCGACTGAACCTTTGCGTGTGAAGTGCTGTGGTCTGATAAATCACGTGCCCGTAACGAATGAAGTGAAACAATCCTCAAACAATTCAGTTCCCCTCCACCTGCCGGATGCGCTGATGCTCACACTTCTCATCTGTCAGCGCGACAGAGGGGAGAAGTTTTAACACTGAGCTAGATATTAACGCAAAGCCGTGATGGATGGCCGCTGTTCTGTCGTCTTCTCACCCAACGTGATGCTTAATGATCATGAGTTTATAAAAGGACTTGACTGATCAGGAGGACCCAACGAAGCACAGAAGAGGGACGACGTGACTTCTCTATTACAGACATACGGCGCTCATGAACGCTGCGTCTTCTTAGTGGACTGTCCAAGTTGCATCTGAAGCAGCCCATTGCCCCGCCACGCTAATCCGACATCAGTCATTTTGTCATCGGGCCGCTAGCTTCTTTCATTAAGAGCAATAATGTGCCTGGGTGATGGATATGACTCTGTGTGTGTGTGTCTGTATGTGTGTGTGTGTGTGTGTGTGTGTGTGTGTGCCCTCGTGCAAGCGTTGCTTTACGCAGATTGTGACACGGGAGGGAGGAAAAAAAAAATAGCTGTGTCCCCCCTATACAAAAAGTGTACCAGCTTTATACGTCATCATTAGAAAACACTTAGGAAAGCAAAGGGCCGTCAGACGGACAGGCTCTAATCACAGGCCATGAGCAGGTAGTGGTTAATTGTGTATCACAATCACTCAGCTGGCCATAAATAATGAGTTCTCTGTCAAGTGTAACATTAAATTGCAGTGCTCTCTCCGGCTCTCGTGGGTTTTTCTGTCTGACGAGTAGTTCTTGAATAAATAAGAATGTGATGAAATCCTCAGATGGACCTGAATCACCTCTTCCATTAATATTGTAAGTCTATTTAGATTTTTTTTTTCTTTTACTTTTAAAAACATTCTTATTTTTATAATACATGAATAGCAATAAAACAATAATAATAATAATAATAATAATTCATCTCTTATTAGGGTCATATAAAAAAGCCCAGGGGGAACGTGAATGACAAAACAATGTGCGATGCATTACAAAGAAGGGGCTAAAAGTTTAATGTGTGCAGCAGGGGAGCTGTTAGTGTTGTGTGGGGACTGTACCTGAGTATCTGTTTAGGTTACATGTGCTAAGCATGTTTGGAAAGACAAGGTTCAGAGGTCAGCACAGACAGTAGATCTTTGGCACGGACTAAATGGTCACCCTGGGAGTAAAACAAACGCTTTCAATCTGAATGGTGGCAACATGCCTGCTTTTAGTGTGATCCAGGCGAAAAGGCGAGGAGGAGGTGTGTGTGTGTGTGTGTGTGTGTGTGTGTGTGTGTGTGTGTGTGTGGTGGGGGGGATTATTTGTATCATGCAGAGTCAAAGTGTCCATCTCCTAGTTGAATCTTTAGAGAGGAAGACAGCCCTTTGCTAATGCTCTGCCTATTCACTGAGGAAGTAGGTCATTCAACAATGGAGCCAGCAGCAGTCGGCACTCTCCCCTTGCATAATACATTAAGTGTAATGTGCTGCAGCTACTCAGAGGCCCCCCGAAAGCTGTTATTTTATTCTGTAAATGCACACGGACATGACATTTAATATTGTTACCGAGCGCTGAATGACAGGGTTTCATTGTGCGTCAAGTACAACATGATGCCAAGTTTAATCTGAGCTCAAAGCGACATGACAAACGGGAAAACACGGTGTGTTCTCTAAAGCATGAACTCTGAATAAATGATGGGCGCTGAGCTCTGGGCGCTGCAGACTGTAAGGGAGGATGTAAGGAGAAGATTACAGAGGAAAATCTGAGCACGGCAAAGAGGGCCACGACCCCATTGTGTGCTTGGGATCACAAAGTATCCTTCTGTAAATCTATTTACAGCACCCCTGCCCCTTACTGTCTCCCTGCCTTCTGTCATCCATTATAGCCGCCGCGGAACAGAGATGAGAGATGAAAACAGCTTCATCCTACTCATGTCAAAGGAGCAGCTCTTGAAAGGAACCGCTATTTATCGAAAACACACTTTCTTTTCAAAACATCAGATTTCCACATCTTTACAATTCTATGGCTGTGTTTGTGTACCTGACTGTTTGCCCCCCCCCCCCCCCCTCCGTAGGAGCGGCATTTCGACAGCATCGGGCATCCCTTCGGCAAGCTGGGGGAGGATGGGAAGATCGGCCACAGAGTTATCGACCTCACCAGGCCGGAGGATCTTGATGGTAAGATCCCGTTTTTAATCGGGAGTTCCACTTGGAGTTTGGGAATTTGAGTCGTTTTCCGAGGAAGTTTCCTAATGGAACGACCTCGTAACCAGGGAACTGACTTCAAAATCCAATATGGCTGCAGTATGATTTTATATTACCACTTCTTTTGTGTCTTTCTCAATGACTCGTCCACACACAGCTGTTTTATTTGTTTTCAGTGGGAATGTAGTTACAGTGCAGTTGTACGTGGAACCAATAGCAACAACCTGTGTATGAATGAATGAATGAATGAATGAATGAATGTCATTTTTCCGACCAACCATGTGATGTGTGGACCGCCAACAACGTAAAACTTGCAAGTGGATTGCACGTTTTGTACCTGGTTGCAGTGGTTGTGTACTCTCGTCTGGGCAGCACTGTGGCAGTACACAGGTGTACGCACATGCATGTATGCATTTGTAAGCGAGATGCAGGCGGCCGCGGTGAATGCCATCCCCAAAATGAGCCAAAGGTTTTCACAGGTAGGTGAGCTGGAGGACAAGAGCGCCTGAGAACAAACCTGGCTTTTCTCCAAACTGGGCTCCTGTTGCTGCTGTGCCTCTTTGAGGTTCAGGGCACGGGGGTGTAAATTTGGTTTGCACCACACTGAGAAAGCGTCATCCCCCTTTTGTGGCCCTGGTTTCAGCACAGAGGCAAAGAGAACCTCAGCACCGGTGTTTGTCTGACATAAATATTTGTGGCTGTTTCCATGGCACTTCAGAGTGAGAGCAACGAGACAAAAAGGTTCTGACTCATGTTGGATGTCTCAAAGCAGGAGTATAGATATTTCTCAGGACAATGTAAGCCGTCAATATATCTCACCAAGATCCAGGACGTGTGTCCTTCAGCGTTAGCTGCTGCGAAACACCTTCTCATCAACTTTTATATGTAGACTTGTCTTTTTTTTTTCTGTTTTTTGTTTTTTTACGGCCAAAAGAATCAGAAATTGAGCCTGATTTATTCTTCTGTGTCGACGCCGTACCTACTGCGTCGACCCTTGTCGTAGACCCACTTTCACCTCTCTGGACATGTAGTTACGCGTCAACGCGACATGTTCAGATGGTAACAACGGTGAGTTGGACGTGACTTTCCCAGCTCTTCTGTGTTTGCAGAGCAAGTCCACGTGTCTTAAAGGTGATTTGTGATCGCGGCGGTAACAAGATCCGCTTCCTTTCAGTTGCTATCGCTTGAAGCAAACAAAGAAAAAGACAGATAAATGGAAAAAAAAACTGAAGCAGTGGCGGGAGTTTTAATGCTCAGACCGGCGTCGGGCGTCAATGAGGAACCATGAATCCAGCTTTAGAAGTTAAGTTAAGGTTTCATATACATGTTTCTCACATGAGCCACAGCAGCAGATGAATGTAGTCCCACTGTTGGGAATCTGCATTCAGTGACGACTGTAGAGTCCACACTGACAAGAAACAGTTGTGTCCTTTTAAGTCCCTTTCTGAAGTCCTGCACAGGGCCGAGGGAAAGACTCGCACCAGACGCCTCACATCAGCATTCCCAGTAGGCTATGGATTAGGAGCAAGCAGAGGTTAAAGGAGAAGAGAGGTCTCCTTTCCCAGGGGGACGTGGCTGGGAGCCAGGGCAGCACACATAACTCAAAGACTCACACAGTTGGCATTTCTTCTCTTACAAATATATCTGTCTGTCTCTGTCTGCTCCACCAGAGGGAAACACATGATGTGAAGCAGGGTTTTTACGATGTGAACCGCAACGTGTTTACTCTTCGGAGGATAGTTGGAGGTTTGGTTCTCCAGTGGACGTCGACCTATAGAATATTACGTTTAGAATATACGTTTTGTGTTCAAACAATCGTCCTTTGAGTAAGATGTCAAAAATCACTTGTGAATTTGTAGAGTTTGAACCTGCAGTACTTCTTCAAGATAAAAAATAAAGTAAATATGTCTTACTCCATCTCACTCATCTCGTCACATTTCGTCCTAGCAAGTTTTTGTTCTCTTTATGTTTTCATAATAACCCCCCCCCCCCAACAACAGTATTTTACCAGACAGAACACACTGCATATTTTCAAAAGGAAAATTACTGACTGCACCTCCCAGCCATTAAATTTGGTGTGAAAGCAGATACACACACACTCCAAAGCCCCTGTGTGCAGTACAGCAGACTTCTGTCATCGTAGCCGTTCACAGAGAGCGTGAAGTGACTTGAGCTAATATTTGCAAAACGTAGCAACCAAACTCAAATGGCCGAGAGTGGAAAACAGCGGCGGAGGAATGAAACAGATAGGATTTCCTTCATTTTACCACGCCACGAGCCACAAGCACAGGCCCGCAAGCCGCAAATTCATGAGGTCTTTGACACTGAGGAAAACATGAGCAAACACCACAAATAAACCTTTGTTTTCAAGTCGCATACGTCCGTTTGTGTGAACCACACCCCTCCCCAGAGAACAAACATGTGTAGAGGCAGGAATTAATACAAGTGTCCAGTGTGATAGCATCAGAAAACAAGGAAAAGTCCTCCTGGAATACGATGAGAAGAACAGTAGTGTTGCATTGTTGTTGCAGATCACTGATTTCTTTACGTTGGTCGCTCGGAGCTGCTTTTTATATGACTTGATTGTTTGAAGAGCTTTTTGTTGTTGTTTTTCTTCCTCTGGAAAGTCATGGGAATCCACTCAGGCTTTAACTCCTTGGGAGTTTTTTTTTTTTTGAAGAAGAAGAAAGTTCGGATAAGTCGGCATAACGATTCGTGAGCAGCAAAATAATCATCCAGGCGGTCAATACTGTCGATGGAAGAGTTTTTGTTTTGAAGTCAGCAGATTAGAATTTACCCCCAGTAGGACACGTGCTGGTCCGCTGAGGGATGTGAGGACGGATCCGCTTTCAGATGAAATGCAAGTGGATACTGCAGACAAAAGTATGCATGTCGAAGCATGTTGGATGTTTGTTCTCAAGTCCTCATGAGAGTGTACACACACACACACACACACACACACAGAGTGAGAGGCAATGTATTGTAGCTGCAGGAGAAAAAGGGATCTGACATGTGATGGGGTTTCTGTGACGCTGAGACTGGAATCTGGCCACTGAACGCCGTGTGTGTGTGTGTGTGTGTGTGTGCGTGTGTGTGTGTGTGTGTTTTCCACACACACCAATCTCACGTGATCCTGCACTGAGGGAGAGGATCTATTGCCAGTGGTACATACCTGCAGTCTGAGGTGTCCCATTAGATCCCAACAGACCAGAACAGAGATTGACACTGCCTCACCGACACAAACCATGAGTCAGCACATATTTAATGACAGTGAAATATATTCCAGAATGATGCAACAGGTCAATGTCACATGCAGAATAATAATTGATTATTTGAATTTGATGACTTGAATTACATTTGAGGAAAGGAAATTTAAAAAAAAAAAAAAAAAACACAACCCCTTTTGATGCTGCATCAATGCACGGTCATTATTTAAAGGATTTTTTCAATGGTGAGGTGTTTGCTTGAAGGCATCTTGAGGAGGAAAGGAAAGGAAAGGAAAGGAAAGGAAAGGAAAGGAAAGGAAAGGAAAGGAAAGGAAAGGAGAAGATGACTGGGGCAATGCTTCCTTCTGGGTCCCTGGTCAGGTCTGAGCCTGCACATCACAGGTGCGATGTGCTTCTGTACATGCTCTCTCTATTCCGTCTCCTTTCCCTTTTACCCCCCCCCCCCCCCCCCCCCCCCATAAACAGTCGTGCATTCTTCCCCGCTGTAATTCATGCTGCTCGTCTGCCGTGTCTCCAGGAGAGACAAATTAAAAGAGGATTCTCATATCGCTCTGTGTCACACTTGAGCTGTGGGTCTCATGAATCACAATAAATTCTATTAAGCAGCACTCCCTCTGTTTCGCTCCCTCCACGAGTGGCACCCGGGGGGCTCGCCCCTGCCACAGCTAAACATCTGTGTTTATTTACACAATCACACACCTAACTAACTGGTTCCTAAATGTTGTGCACCTCCGGGGACAAAAGAGTTAATGCTCATTTGCGAAATGGCAGAGCAGTGTCATGATTTCCAGTGAAATGATGGAAACAATTCTACAGCTGGGATTTGGTGCAGGGAGCCTCTGATTGAGACACTAGACATTAGTTTGAAAGGTCTGAATGAACAATAATAATAATAATAATAAGAAGAAGTATTCATTCATCATCTTCCACTATAGTAATATAATATAATAATACCTAAAAACACCTGAAATAATAGGAGGAAGTAGAATAGAAAACTAAAAAATGGAAATGAACAGCAATTAAAATTTGTTGGAATAGGGAAAAGGTCAACAGAGTCGGTAGAGAAAAAATGAGTGGGGATGGGGATGCAGCTCAACTTTAAATCCTTAAAAACCATGTGTAACAAACACTGTAATTCTGCTGTTCGCCCACTGACGTTATACACAGAGAACAGAGGCAGTCTGCATGTGAGGCAAAATGAATGGATAAATAAATACTGCTTCATCTTGACCTGGCTTCCCTCCAGTGAAACAAGTCATGTGGCTGGTTTCCTGGTTAAATGTGGCCGTGTCACTAACTGATGGGAGGCAGTTGTTGTGCACCCCTCCCTCCCTGTAAGAAGCTCACCTCTGCCCATATGCATGCACACCAGTATATAAATTGCTGAATCAGTGTCAGTGATAGAGTAATGGCACGGGAGGCATCGTAAATTACCACAAGCGATCCCAGGGTGCAGACACTGGCTGTCGTTTCTGAGTGAGCGCTGCGCTCCTGAGCTAATGAATACCTTCATCTGGCCCCGGCAGTCAGCAGATTGCCCTGCGTTGATGGATACTGTCAGCCCTCTGCCACTTCACATTTCATTGCACAATAAACATGGTTGTCAAAACCAAACAAAGTGAAATCAATTCATCCTGTACAGTGAGTGCATGCTAAATGAAATTAACGAACTGTGGGCCTCAGCGGTGCCAGCGGCAGCGCTACTGTAGTTTTTTTCAGGATTGATGAAGGCTTTGGGGCCCGGAGCCTTTCTGCAGGCAAAAGCCAGCAGGGCAGGAAATATTCACACAGAGATGAGACTCAATATATACAGTTAAATTTAGCCTTTGTGTGTTTGTTTGACACAAGCAAATCTGCGTATTTATTTGTGTTGTGTATGGTTATAGATGCACATATTGATTTTGGGTTATTTTTACATTGTTAGAGAGGAATGTAGCTGGTGCAAAGAGAAACATAGACAATATGATATCAGTCAACTTATACAGGTACAAAATAACGAGGCTGAGTCAGTCAGCGTAAAACAATGTTAGTGTGTGTTACAGTGAAAGCTGAACGGTGTGTGTGAGAAGCAGAGTGTCACGAAAGATTTTTTTAAAAAGATTCTTTTATCAGTGGCCGTGATGAACCTGAAGCTTCTTTGGGTCCTAAATATGATGTTTAGACAACAAACAGCTGGGGAAAATGGATTTGGAACATGTATGTGCCATTGACGTGCGGTGAGGTTCATGTCTGGGGGGGCACTGACTTCATCCCAGTCGGATTTACAAACATCTTATTCACCATTTGACCGTCACACATTAAGTCCATGTGCCGCTCCTTCTGAACAAAAGCATCATAACTTGTTTTGTAGAAATGTTTCTTAGCGTCTCTCAGTTTTAATCTCTGTCTCCATGGAGATGGTGCATGGATTAAAAATCATCTAAAATTGGTGAAGTTAAATGGAAAATAACTTAACCCTGGATAAATATAACATTTCAATATATTTTTTTTACATTTCACATTGTTTTCTTTCCAAGAGGTCCCCTGACTGCACATCACTGGTGGAGACAGACCAGCAGTGGTTGTTGGTGAAATACTCCTTCGCTCTTCCTGCCTGATAGAATCTATTAGAGTGAAACACCAAAGTGAGAAGTATTTATTTTTTAGAGCTCCACGCAGACCGTGGAATTAACTCTCAGCTCTCCATTAGTCATTAAGAACTTGATTTTGTTTATGATTTTGAAATAATAATAGAAATCAAACCCCAGGTAACGTGTGCCAAGGCTGCTAGTCTAATGGTCTAATGAGAAGGCTTCACATGTGGATAATGAAATATGCATGAGTCATCGCGAGCTTTCTTTTCCAGACTTGAGATCATTAAAGATGTATCGTAGCATATGGAAGGCTCTTTTTTTGTTTGTCTTATTTTTCAAGCCTTGTTTATCAACATGTTTTTGTTTGTTTAAATATTCATACTGCTTTTATTTAATTCTGTCACATCTTACATATAAAAGGAAGCAAATGCGCATGCAAACAGAAATCATTATCAGTTTGATGTACAGTTTAATACTGAGAGAAACTCTCTTATGCTGATTGTGAATGCCCTGATTGAGAAACAGGCGCTTTGCAGAAATGTCCCAATCCCATCACACGTGTGTATTACTGTGTGTTTGTGTGTGTGTGTGTGTGTGTGTGTGAGTGTGTGTGAGAGAGAGAGAGAGAACTGAGTGTATTTGTGCATATATTTCTTTTCTAAAGAGTTGAGCTGCCCTTGATGACTTCCTTCTTTTAACAACTGCCTCAAGCCCTGAGTTTGTTATTTACTTTGGCACACTTGTACATTTCACAGATGCCAAACTGAAACGTAAGTTGGCTGAGCAGAGGAGTGAGAACAGATGCAGACAAAACATTAAACTGCCACTACGGTTTTTATTCTTCGTTACGACGCGCTGCTG